>NW_014630513.1:0-227 GCF_000485595.1 Priapulus caudatus | reverse complement strand
CTCCTGTCTCTCTCCCTCTTTATCTCTCTCTCTCTCTCTGGTTCACTCTCTCTCTCTCTCTCCCTCTCTCGCTTTATCTCTTTCTCTCTCGCTCTCTCTCTCTTTCTCCCTCTCTTTCTCCCTCTCTTTCTCCCTCTCTTTCTCCCACTCTTTCTCTCTCTCGCTCTCTCTTTCTTTCTCTCTTTCTCTTTCTCTCTCTTTCTTTCTCGCTCTCTCTCTCTCTCTCT
>NW_014630512.1:0-227 GCF_000485595.1 Priapulus caudatus | reverse complement strand
CGCACGCTTGTCACCGTCGCCGGGAAGTCATGAGCATCGCGTCGGTAGCCGACCTGTACATTGCCGTCGGGCAAGACGTCAAAGCGATAATACGGTACAAAGCGATCGAGGAGCTCCTGACCGCGCACCGACTGCTGCGTTGGGAGGACGAGCTAACTCGCCTGCTCGACGCCGGCGCCGTCACCCAAGAACCCGTCAAGGAAGCGTTCCCGCGCAGCCATGGGATC
>NW_014630511.1:0-227 GCF_000485595.1 Priapulus caudatus | reverse complement strand
AGTTGCAATGGACTGAAGGGCTATTTCTTGAACTCTGTGTTAATCGCGGTGCCTTCCGTTTTCATTTCAACTGCGATCGGTGCTTTGAACGGTTATGTCATGACCAAGTGGCGTTTTCGTGGCAGCGAATTGTTTTTTGGCATGTTATTAATCGGCACGATGATTCCTTTCCAGGTAGTGCTGTTACCGATGGCACAAACCCTCGGCATCCTCGGCTTGTCCGGGAC
>NW_014630510.1:0-227 GCF_000485595.1 Priapulus caudatus | reverse complement strand
AATTGCGCCATGTTGCCGTAGTTTGTCGAGAACACGCGTACAACGTGTTGCATGTGATTACTAGCAGCCATACCACAAGTTGCATGTAATTACTAGCATCCATACAATATGTTGCATGTGATTATTAGCAGCAATACAACATGTTGCATGTGATTACTTGCAGCCGGACAACGTGTTGCATGTGATTACTAGCAGCAATACAACATGTTGCATGTGATTACTAGCAA
>NW_014630509.1:0-227 GCF_000485595.1 Priapulus caudatus | reverse complement strand
AGAGAGAGAGAAGGGTTGAAGGAGAGATATAGAAATAGAGAGCGGCCTGGGAGACAGTAAAGAGTAGCTGGGTGGTCATCCGAGTTGCGGTTCACGATTGCTTCTAGGAGGATGCTTAGGGTTAAACATGTCATCTTAAGCAACCGATCAATCACGAGGCGGTGGGTTGAAGGAACTACGGGATCTGCCTCCCACCTCTCCCTGCTGCTGCTGCCTCCCTCCTCTCA
>NW_014630508.1:0-227 GCF_000485595.1 Priapulus caudatus | reverse complement strand
CGCGAGGCGATGGGTATATATATATATATATATAATAAATACTACGCAGAGCTACACTACGGCAATAATCTATATATCTGTAGAGATACCTCGATGTCGGCTGCTTCGATGACGACACGGAGAACAGATATACTGGGATCTCGCGTCGCCTCATACAGCTGACCGCCAGGTGACGCCACGGTCATGGTAACGTTTAGACTGTCGCCGTACGAGTAGAGCGCAGTGAA
>NW_014630507.1:0-227 GCF_000485595.1 Priapulus caudatus | reverse complement strand
TCAAGGAGTCGAATACAGACGATATCGTAAGCATGGTTGAAAATAACGCGATTGATCTGGGTATCGTCGAAGGCACAGTGAGCAATAAGAACCTGATCGTCGAACAGTGCAAGATGGATCAACTCGTGGTGATTATGCCAAATAATCACCCGTTGGCAGACAAAGAGACGGTACATGTTAAAGATATCTTGTTGCATCCGTTTATCAGTCGTGAGACCGGCTCTGGT
>NW_014630506.1:0-227 GCF_000485595.1 Priapulus caudatus | reverse complement strand
AGAGAGAGAGAGAGAGAGAGAGAGAGAGAGAGAGAGAGAGAGAGAGAGAGAGAGAGAGAGAGAGAGAGAGAGAGAGAGAGAGAGAGAGAGAGAGAACATTAGCACACACTCGATGACCAGAGTAGAGAATAGATGCGACACAGACGCGGCGATCAAAGTACTGTCAAGGCTGGCTGGCCTTCCGCTAGATATACGCACGTACGCACGCACACACACACGCGCACACA
>NW_014630505.1:0-227 GCF_000485595.1 Priapulus caudatus | reverse complement strand
AATTGACTGGCTTTCTAAAGTGTAAAAAGTTATAGTCGGCCTATGCTAGGATGCCTGCTGGATATCTCTGACTGTAGAGCGCCGATCTGCAAATACACTGGGTGGTTACCGCAATTTGTAGCTATTCCTTGTGTCTTCTGACATTCAATGGTGGGAATTTCGAAAGAATGAAAATAAGCAAAGTAAATTGTAAAATATTTTTCTTGGGATTGAGTGCGGGTTTGGGG
>NW_014630504.1:0-227 GCF_000485595.1 Priapulus caudatus | reverse complement strand
CAAATTATACGAGTTCATAGATTTACTTTAAAGAGCCGTGTGTGAGTTTAGAATTGAGCCGGTTACCTGGACTGATCGTCAGGCTTCATTCAATTATCATTGCTATATGGGAGTTATATGTATATATATTATATGTATCAGGAGTTAATAAAGACAAACTTTGTCTTTATTAACTCCTGATATGTGTGTATATATATATATATATATATATATATATATAAGTAACG
>NW_014630502.1:0-227 GCF_000485595.1 Priapulus caudatus | reverse complement strand
GTCTTTAGTTGTTGTGTCGGTGATCTTGATTCTCAACTCGACATCGCTGCCTCAACCTTATCTCACCACCTCAAAGAACTTAATCGTGCTGGATTAATCGAAATGAAACGTGAAGGAAAACAAGTGTTCTGCTCAATCAATACCAACCGATTAGAACAACTGCAGCAGCTCTTCGCTAGCAATAACTTACAGAATATTTAATTTAGAGGAATGACCATGGACCAAAA
>NW_014630501.1:0-227 GCF_000485595.1 Priapulus caudatus | reverse complement strand
CTCGATCGGTCGCCAGCACCGTCATTAAGGTACCTCCCTTAATGATGGCTGGTCGACAAACTTAGCCTCGTTCTTTGGGACGTAAATGCGTCCGTACCATTTTAGACTTCCACTGCTTACCAATCCGTACCAATTGCTTACTGTCAATGTTAATTTATATCATGCCATCTTAAATCTGTCGCTGCTGTCCCTGACCGATTGTTTAGGTTTCTTTCTCTCTTAGCGTT
>NW_014630500.1:0-227 GCF_000485595.1 Priapulus caudatus | reverse complement strand
CTGATGGAGGCTACATTGGCTGAGAAAACGTTGTGCGAGCCAGAGGATATCTTCGGGCCTTTCAGACAATGGAGGAACGACTAGATGTATCATGTTAATGCGATAAAACAGATCTTCACGAAAACTACCATCTTTAATCTTTTCTTCAAGATTTTGATTGGTGGCAACAATGACTCGTGTATCGATATCGATGGTATCGCTGCCGCCGACTCGTGAAACTTCACAGT
>NW_014630499.1:0-227 GCF_000485595.1 Priapulus caudatus | reverse complement strand
GGCCTGTAGGCTTGTTAAGGGGTTATAAGCTTGCTAGCAAGGCCTGTAGGCTTCTTAAGGCGCTTGTTAGCTTGCTAGCAGGCCTGTAGGCTTGTTAATTGGTTATAGCTTGCTCGCAGGATTGTAGGCTTGTTGATGGGTTATAAGCTTGATAGCAGTCCTGTAGGCTTGTTAAGGGGTTATAAGCTTGCTAGCAGACCTGTGGGCTTCTTAAGGGGCTTGTTAGC
>NW_014630498.1:0-227 GCF_000485595.1 Priapulus caudatus | reverse complement strand
TGCTTTGCTGCTTCCTGGTGACTGTTGCTCTCCAGATGCTTTGTTGCTTCCTGGTGTCTGTTGCTCTCCAGATGCTTTGCTGCTTCCTGGTGTCTGTTGCTCTCCAGATGCTTTGCTGCTTCCTGGTGTCTGTCGCTCTCCAGATGCTTTGCTGCTTCCTGGTGTCTGTTGCTCTCCAGATGCTTTGCTGCTTCCTGGTGTCTGTTGCTCTCCAGATGCTTTGCTGC
>NW_014630497.1:0-227 GCF_000485595.1 Priapulus caudatus | reverse complement strand
TACTGCTGCTGTGGGGTGGTGGTGCTGTTACTGCTGTTACTGTTGCTGTTACTGCTGCTGCTGGTGGTGGTAGTGCTGTTACTGCTGCTGGTGGTGGTGGTGCTGCTGTTACTGCTGCTGGTGGTGGTGGTGGTGCTGTTACTGCTGCTGCTGGTGGTGGTGGTTGCTGTTACTGCTGCTGGTGGTGGTGGTGCTGCTGTTACTGCTGCTGGTGGGTGGTGGTGCTG
>NW_014630496.1:0-227 GCF_000485595.1 Priapulus caudatus | reverse complement strand
TCCCCACACACACGCGCGCGCGCACATGATGCACGCATGCACACACGCACGCGCGGATACACGCACGCGCACGTGCGTTTAAAGAAGGCATCGGGGCGCACGCATACACACACTCTATAAGCAGATCATAGCAGCAGCAGCAGCTGTAGCAGTAACGGCCGCAACAGTAGCAACAGCAGCTGTAGCAGTAGTAGCAGCAGCAGTAGCAGTAGCAGCAGCAGCAGCAG
>NW_014630495.1:0-227 GCF_000485595.1 Priapulus caudatus | reverse complement strand
CGCCGCGGACTCGCACGGACAGACCTCCCTGCACATGGCGGCTCGCTCTGGCCAGCTGGACATTATGCACCTGCTACTGGAGGCTGGCGCCGACCCCAACGTCGCCATGACGAAGAGCGGGGAGACGCCGCTGATGATGGCGGTGACGGAGGGCGAGGAGGCGGTGGTGCAGATGCTGCTCTCACACGGCGCCGACGCCAACGCCGCGGACTCGGAAGAACAGACTT
>NW_014630494.1:0-227 GCF_000485595.1 Priapulus caudatus | reverse complement strand
CTGACCTTGAACCCAACTGACGAATTTCCGCTATTTAGAATAAGGAGCGCGATCCGGTGGTCTGAACGGCCCCACGATCAGGGCGACACGTGTCCACTTAGTTATCTCTGTACTTCGATTCCTCAAAGTTTCAGGAACTTATCCTGTTAAGAATGTGAGAATATTGCGAGCCGATCGCTAGAGTTATTGTGAGAACTGCCCCGTTGAATTTGCTGGCATTCGTTACG
>NW_014630493.1:0-227 GCF_000485595.1 Priapulus caudatus | reverse complement strand
CCCCCGGACATTAAGAGGAGGAGTTAGAGGACGACGGAGAAGGTTGTGAAGGAGGAGGAGTAGGAGGGGAAAAAGAGGAGGTAGAGGAGGTAGAAGAGGTGCAGGTGGTGGTTGAGGGAGGAGGAAGAGGAGGAAGAGAGGAGGAGGTAAAGGCGCCCTCCTCTACCTCCTCCCTCCTCCACTTCCTCTTCTCCTCTTCTCCTCCTCTCCTCCTCCTCCACCTTCTC
>NW_014630492.1:0-227 GCF_000485595.1 Priapulus caudatus | reverse complement strand
GGCTGATGTAGCGGGCAATACTGCATTGCTGACGCAACATGAACGCGATGATATTGATAGCTGGTTAAAACGCTACCCTGAAGATAAAGCGCAGTCTGCCTTGTTAGCTGCTTTGCGTGCGGTGATGCATGAAGACCATTATCTTTCGACTGAAAAGATGGATGCAGTGGCGGCCTATCTTAAGGTGCCGAAAATTGCTGTGTATGAAGTTGCCAGTTTTTATTCCA
>NW_014630491.1:0-227 GCF_000485595.1 Priapulus caudatus | reverse complement strand
GAGAGGGGAAGAAAGAGATAGGGAGTGAAGAGGGGAGAGAGGGGAAGAGAGAGATAGGGAGAGATTGGGGAGGGAGAGAGGGGAAGAAAGAGATAGGGAGAGAGGGGAAGAAAGAGATAGGGAGAGAACGGGGTGGGAGAGAGGGGAAGAGAGAGAGTAGGGAGAGAGGGGAAGAAAGAGAGTAGGGAGTGAAGAGGGAGAGAGGGAAGAGAGAGAGTAGGGAGAGA
>NW_014630490.1:0-227 GCF_000485595.1 Priapulus caudatus | reverse complement strand
GGATCGAATCGACCTCGTCGACAACGGCAAAATTCAGGTTTCGCTGAACCTTCTCATCGGCACTAAACGCCATGTTGTCACGAAGATAATCAAAACCGAATTCGTTATTTGTACCGTAAGTGATATCCGCCTCATAAGCGGCTTTCTTATCGGCAGGCTCCATACCAGAAATGCTGACACCTGTTGTCAGTCCGAGAAAACCATAGATTTTACTCATCCAGGCAGAG
>NW_014630489.1:0-227 GCF_000485595.1 Priapulus caudatus | reverse complement strand
TGCATATATAGACTCACTGGTCTAGTACCACTCACCCACCCTCAAACTCGACCCCTACCTCTAACCTAACACACAGCGTGCACATATAGACTTACTGGTTTAGTCCCACTCACCCACCCTCAAACTCGGCCCCTACCTCTAACCTAACACACAGCGTGCATATATAGACTCACTGGTCTAGTCACACTCACCCACCCTCAAACTCGACCCCTACCTCTAACCTAACA
>NW_014630488.1:0-227 GCF_000485595.1 Priapulus caudatus | reverse complement strand
CCCATCATCATCAACAACTGGCAACCAGTCAGATGCACGTGAATACATCATGGACGCTGCTTCTCGAAGACTCTCTTTAATATTGATAGTTCCTGGAATAGCAATTTGATACTCACCCACGATTCCGTCCTGCTTATTAGCAATATCCATATTAATATGGCCTCCTGCTCGACCTTTATCGCCAACCATAACGGCGATATGCGCGTCATTTTTTTCCATAAGTTTAG
>NW_014630487.1:0-227 GCF_000485595.1 Priapulus caudatus | reverse complement strand
GGTCTGTCGATATCTGTCATCAGAATGATACGTGGTTTGTCGCTATCGTTATAGGCATTGTGCATGTAGGTTTCATCGAACATGATGCTTTCGCCATCGGCCCATTTGTAATCGTCACCGTTGACGGTCAATCCTGATTCGTCCGAGTTAGGGGTGCTTAGCCCTAAGGAGTAACGCAAGGTATAAGCAAAAGGATCGTGATGGTTATTGATCTTTTTACCAGGGTT
>NW_014630486.1:0-227 GCF_000485595.1 Priapulus caudatus | reverse complement strand
TATCTCTCACCTATCTCTCCACCTATCTCTCACCTGTATCTCACCTATCTCTCACCTATCTCTCACCTATCTCTCACCCTATCTCTCACCCTATCTCTCACCTATCTCTCACCTATCTCTCACCTATCTCTCACCTATCTCTCACCTGTGTCTCACCTATCTCTCACCTATCTCTCACCTATCTCTCACCTGTGTCTCACCTATCTCTCACCTATCTCTCACCTATC
>NW_014630485.1:0-227 GCF_000485595.1 Priapulus caudatus | reverse complement strand
TATGTACTACGTACTATGTACTATGTAGTATGTACTGCGTACTACGTATTATGTACTACGTACTATGTACTATGTACTATGTACTATGTACTATGTACTACGTACTATCACTATGTACTATGCACTATGTACTTTGTACTATGTACTATGTACTACGTACTATGTACTATGTACTATGTACTACGTACTATGTACTACGTACTATGTACTTCGACTATGTACTACGT
>NW_014630484.1:0-227 GCF_000485595.1 Priapulus caudatus | reverse complement strand
TTGTTCTTCTCAGCAGGCGATTACTTTTTCGATGCACTCTATTCGCCGCACTATTTCTTTTTCATCAATACGCACAAATCCTTTGATTTTATCCCACATTTCTATCAAAGAAAAATCGACATAGGCATTATAGTGCGGCACATCACCAGAGACATTAAATTGCTCCTGACATACTTCCCATAAATGCGTTAAGGCTTTGGCTTCGTTGCTTTGACCATGACGTTTAG
>NW_014630483.1:0-227 GCF_000485595.1 Priapulus caudatus | reverse complement strand
GTCGGTAGCTGCTACTTGTCGGTAGCTGATACTTGTCGGTAGCTGCTACTTGTCGGTAGCTGCTACTTGTCGGTAGCTGCTACTTGTCGGTAGCTGCTACTTGTCGGTAGCTGCTACTTGTCGGTAGCTGCTACTTGTCGGTAGCTGCTACTTGTCGGTAGCTGCTACTTGTCGGTAGCTGCTACTTGTCGGTAGCTGCTACTTGTCGGTAGCTGCTACTTGTCGGT
>NW_014630482.1:0-227 GCF_000485595.1 Priapulus caudatus | reverse complement strand
CGCGTAAATATTCTTTTCATCAAGAATGATCTCGCCTTCGACGCGAACACTATCGACTAAATCATTCATTCGGTTAAAACAACGAAGTAAAGTTGATTTACCACAACCGCTTGGGCCAATAAATGCGGTGACACGATTCTTTTTCATTTTGAAACTGATGTCAGTTAATGCTTGAGCATCACCGTAAAATAAATTTAGATCTTTTACAGTCATGCAAGTTTCGTCAG
>NW_014630481.1:0-227 GCF_000485595.1 Priapulus caudatus | reverse complement strand
TCCTCTCCTCCTCCTCCTCCTCCTCCTCCTCTCTCTCCTCCTCCTCTCTCTCTCTCTCTCTCTCTCTCTCTCGCTCTCTCGCCCTCTCCCTCTCCCTCTCCCTCTCCCTCTCACTCTCTCTTGCTCTCTCTCCCTCTCCCTCTCCCTCTCTCTTTCACGCTCTTTCTCCCCCTCTCTCCCACTCTCTCTCTCACCATCCTCTCTCTCTATACCCTCCTCTCCCTCTG
>NW_014630480.1:0-227 GCF_000485595.1 Priapulus caudatus | reverse complement strand
ACCAGGCGAAATAAGTCCCTCACTCTCTCACCCACGCGTGAGAGTGAGGGACTTATTTCGCCTGGTACTGTCACGCGTGCAGTGTGAGAGAGTGAGGGACTTATTTCGCCTGGTGCGCGCAGCACCAGGCGAAATAAGTCCCTCACTCTCTCACGCATGCAGGCGAAATAAGTCCCTCACTCTCTCACGCATGCAGGCGAAATAAGTCCCTCACACTCTCACACACG
>NW_014630479.1:0-227 GCF_000485595.1 Priapulus caudatus | reverse complement strand
CGAGGCATTATCGCCGAGTGCACAGTGCGAGGGGTTATCGCGAACGTACGTGCCAGGGCTACACCAAGCCGCGGCTGTGATAGTGAACCACGCATACACACAAACACAACTCGACCATGCGTGGTTCACTATCACAGCCGCGGCTTGGTGTACGACCAACATGTTGCGCCCGCGCGCGCGCGCGCGTGTGTCGCGCGCGCGCGTGTGTACACACACATGTGTACGTG
>NW_014630478.1:0-227 GCF_000485595.1 Priapulus caudatus | reverse complement strand
ATCTCTGTCCCTCTCTCTCTCTCTTCTTCTCTCTTCCTCCACTCTCTTCATGTCGCTGTCCCCCTCTTTTTTCCTCTCTCTGTCCCTGTCTCTCTCTCTCTTCATCTCGCTGTCCCCCTCTCTCTCTTCTTCTTTCTTCCTCCACTCTCTTCATCTCGCTTTCCTTTTCTCTCTTCCTCTCTCTGTCCCTCTGTCTCCCTTCATCTCTCTGTCCCTCTCTCCCTCTC
>NW_014630477.1:0-227 GCF_000485595.1 Priapulus caudatus | reverse complement strand
GCCTGCTGTAATAGATGCCGCATCTAATGAGAAGGTTAATGTGTCTGCTGGTAAATCAGAGTCGCTTGCTGTTGCAGTGAAGCTTAATGTTGCTAGCTCATCAATGCTTTGATTACCAATCACAGCTAACACAGGTGCAGTGTTCACTTCGTTAACTGTAATTGTGAAGGTTTCTATGTCGACCAGGTTACCTACACCACTATCTGTTACTGATATTGTTACTGTTG
>NW_014630476.1:0-227 GCF_000485595.1 Priapulus caudatus | reverse complement strand
GGGTTATGGTTATATCAGGAGTGCATAATATAAATTAATGTTATAATTATATCTATTTATATATCTATCTATCTATCTATATCTATCGATCGATCGATCGATCTATTTATCCATCTATCTATCTATCTATCTATCTATCTATCTATCTATCTATCTATCTATCTATCTATCTATCTATCTATCTATCTATCTATCTATCTATCTATCTATCTATCTATCTATCTATA
>NW_014630475.1:0-227 GCF_000485595.1 Priapulus caudatus | reverse complement strand
ATATACATCCCCCTAAGACTGAGAGCCACCCGCGCTCATTGCCTCGCGTGTAAAATGATTATCTAGAGACTCGCGACGGCAAGCGACGTCAAGCGACGGCAAGCGACGTCAAGCGACGGCAAGCGACGGCAAGCGACGTCAAGCGACGGTAAGCGACGTCAAGCGACGTCAAGCGACGGCAAGCGACGTCAAGCGACGTCAAGCGACGGCAAGCGACGGCAAGCGAC
>NW_014630474.1:0-227 GCF_000485595.1 Priapulus caudatus | reverse complement strand
GCAGGGTTTGTATGTTGCTATGAATAAAGTACAGGCCTAAGTGAGGTTATAAAATGCGTTGGTTGTTTTTATTTATTCTTGTTTTAAATTTTACTTATATCATTTGGGGTGTAAGTAATGAATCAGATGATGCTTATTTAAATATTGCTCCACTTAGCACTAATGCGTCGTCAATAGTGTTGTTAAGCGAAATAAAAGAAGATTCATCAGTTGAGACATTAACAACG
>NW_014630473.1:0-227 GCF_000485595.1 Priapulus caudatus | reverse complement strand
GTCACTAAGCCCGCGCGTAGCGCGGGTTTCAGCTAGTCTCAATAATAATTATTTTCTCGTGTTGTTCTTTTCGTTAAGTGCGCGCGTGCGGAGAGCGATGCATGTTTACTGGAGTCGCATACATTGCGCATGCGCGTGAGAACTACGCTGATGATGCACCGTATTTTTACGTGTCTGATTTTCTCTTACTCGGACGCAGACTTTCCCCCTTGCGGGCAGGTTCGTTA
>NW_014630472.1:0-227 GCF_000485595.1 Priapulus caudatus | reverse complement strand
CAAAGACGAAATCTAATAAAATACTCAGAAAGACACAAAGATAAAGGCACATTCCTCGTTCTATATGCTAGGACAAATTTGTACAAATACTTTTTCTTCCTTAGTGCTATTAGAGCATGGAATGGGTTGCCTGAGCCAGCCAGGAGAACCAGTGACTTGGCAGAATTTCAGTCATTGGTTAACATGCATGACTAAATGCATGACGCGTAGGACGTAATCATCTTCTT
>NW_014630471.1:0-227 GCF_000485595.1 Priapulus caudatus | reverse complement strand
TGGAGTAATCATTCTGACTCATCCATGTACCCTTCCAGTAATGATTACTCCAAGCTAAGAGTGACTGTTTAGATCTATGAGTCCTCCCATCTACATATATGTTGTTGCGACCAAGCAGGCATGCAGCAAGTCCAGCGTTCGAAATTAGTGCCGACCCGGAGGCCCGAGGCCACCAAGTGTTTGCTTCGGCCACCATCTCTGCGAAACTGCCGGTCCTCCTGAACAGC
>NW_014630470.1:0-227 GCF_000485595.1 Priapulus caudatus | reverse complement strand
TACTGATTGATTGATGAATGCTTAAGGCGGATGGTAAACTGACAAACATATAAATAGAAAGAGGCAGTACCATGAAATCCAGATTATTCGTTTTATCCGTTATAGTGTTTGCGATAGCAATCTTCAGGCTGTTGCCTCATCCAGTAAATGTTTCACCCGTTGCTGCGATGGCATTGTTTGGCGGTGCGTATTTCACGGATAAACGTGTGGCTTTAATCATCCCGTTT
>NW_014630469.1:0-227 GCF_000485595.1 Priapulus caudatus | reverse complement strand
ATTCCACATAATGTACACGTATATATATATATATATATATGTTTATATATATATATATATATATGTTTATAATCCATGTAATCCATGTATATATAACTATATATGTAGGGAGAGCATTGACGGAGCACGAGCACAATTCCACATAATGTACACGTATATATATATATATATATATGTTTATATATATATATATATATATGTTTATAATCCATGTAATCCATGTATAT
>NW_014630468.1:0-227 GCF_000485595.1 Priapulus caudatus | reverse complement strand
ACGCCTCCCTTCCCATCCCCTCTCTCCCATCCCTTTTGCCATTCACCTTCCAGGACACGTCGACGGAATCAGACAACAATCAAACTTCTCTAGTCTGGCTACTTGTCGCTGTCAGACGGGTTATAACTGAAGAAAGAAGAAATCGCTCGAAGCCATGCTCGCCCCACTTCAGAACCCGGTCTCGTCTCGTCATCATCCCATTCCCTACGCACCGCTCGACGTGTGAC
>NW_014630467.1:0-227 GCF_000485595.1 Priapulus caudatus | reverse complement strand
GTGTGTGTGTGTGTGTGTGTGTGTGCATGTGTGTGTGTGTGCGTGCGTGCGTGCGTGTGTATCGTCGCGGCTGTAGTACGCGTATATTCATGGCAGCATATATATATATATATACTACTGCCACATAATACGCGTACAGTACATGCGGTAATCTATTGTAAGAGGCCCGTGTTTTGCAAATCTTTCGCGGTGCCATTGAGAAAATATTTGAGTTGCTTTGTGAGCGC
>NW_014630466.1:0-227 GCF_000485595.1 Priapulus caudatus | reverse complement strand
CCATACGCCATGTACACCAAGTATACCCATTCCGTTGATACGATATTTCTGTCTAAATCTGACACGATACTTGGACACCAAGTATACGCTCTGTGGGTGTATACTTGTTGTAATTGGTGCTGTATACCCCCTACATATCGACCATACGCCATGTACTATACTTGGTTACTTGGTGTCTAAATCTGACGATATTTCACCGTTGATACATTGGGTCGTACACCAAGTAT
>NW_014630465.1:0-227 GCF_000485595.1 Priapulus caudatus | reverse complement strand
ATATATATATATATATATATATAGAGAGAGAGAGAGAGAGAGATAGATAGATAAATAGATAGATAGAGGAAGAGCGAGTGGGAAAGAAAAGAGCCTGTCTGTATGTGTGTTTGCGAGTGGTAATGGCAGAAGAAGAAGAAAAGAGAATATGAGAACGGTGGGGTAGTTACGGGGCGCCATGCAGGACAGGGCTCAATTCTGTCAAACCGGTTCCACAAAACTCAATT
>NW_014630464.1:0-227 GCF_000485595.1 Priapulus caudatus | reverse complement strand
CTTTGCTCGCAGCATCACGCCCTATGACTCGCACACACACACACACACACACACACACACACACACACACACACACACACACACACACACACACACACACACACACACACACACACACACACACACACACACACACACACACACACACACACACACACACACACACACACGACGACGACACACCACACACACACACGACACACACACACACACACACACACACACAC
>NW_014630463.1:0-227 GCF_000485595.1 Priapulus caudatus | reverse complement strand
CCAACTGGCCAATAGCAACTAGTTGGGAGATTAGACCATGTCATATTTTTGCCAACTCGGAGTTGCCTAATTGCGAAATTGGTCTTACTCGGCAATTTGACAATATAAAGTCGGTAATATCATTCTCGCTCTCTTCCTCGTGCTCTCTCTCTCTCTCTTCGTGCTCTCTCTCTCTCTCTCTCTCTCTCTCTCTCTCTCTCTCTCTCTCTCTCTCTCTCTCTCTCTCT
>NW_014630462.1:0-227 GCF_000485595.1 Priapulus caudatus | reverse complement strand
AGATAGCTAGTGCGCTGCGTCACATGATTTGATGTGTCTTTCTTAGTCGGTTAGCCGGACTATTTGTGAATTGTAATGAATCTAGCTAACGTTCTTTTACATGGTTCAGCTAATACTGCAAGTGCGACTAGAAGAAATAAAGCCGAGAAGCAGACCGGTATTTAAATGCAAACAGTGTCAGTCACCGATGGTCATCAGAAACATACTCATAGGGCCGCGTTTAAAGC
>NW_014630461.1:0-227 GCF_000485595.1 Priapulus caudatus | reverse complement strand
GCCAATAAACTGCCTTGGTTCACACGGCGCAAGCCATTGTGCCTCTTCCAAAGCGACAGCGACCCCGTTCGCCTGATGCTCGTCAAATAAATCACCATCATGCAGGTGAATCATTTCACCCCGCACCTCGCCTAAACATGCTTTGTCTTGATATACAATACGCGCCCACTTAGCCATAGAATCCCTCTAATAGATGTTAAAATACTGGTATTAATAATTTAGGCGTC
>NW_014630460.1:0-227 GCF_000485595.1 Priapulus caudatus | reverse complement strand
GAGAGGCCTGAAGAGCTGGTTGAGATGCCAACAGCTGGGGTAGAAATTGAGAAACCAGTGGAGCCAGCTGAGTTGCCAGCTACTGAAGAAGAGGAGAGGCCAGAAGAGCTGGTTGAGCTGCCAACAACTGAGGTAGAAATTGAGAAACAAGACGAGCCAGCTGAGTTGCCAGCTACCGACGAAGAGGAGAGGCCAGAAGAGCTGGTTGAGCTACCAACACCTGAGGT
>NW_014630459.1:0-227 GCF_000485595.1 Priapulus caudatus | reverse complement strand
TAACCCCGTCATATCCTAACCCCCAATCATATCCTAACCCCCATCATATCTAACCCCCATCATATCCTAACCCCCATCATATCCTAACCCCGCTCATATCCTAACCCCCATCATATCCTAACCCCGCCATATCCTAACCCCCATCGTATCCTAACCCCTGTCATAATCCGACTATACAAATAAAATAAATGTGTGAACAGACGATACGATCACAGATCGAACAGCCT
>NW_014630458.1:0-227 GCF_000485595.1 Priapulus caudatus | reverse complement strand
GTCTCTCTCTCTCTCTCTCTCTCTCTCTCTCTCTCTCACACGAACACAACAACGACCCGCCTCCACCCGCCGCGCGCAGGGTTCATACGCGGGAAAAATGAAGCTTTTATTATCATTAAAGACGGCTTTGAATCCAGCCACAGTTCTCTCGCGGCGCTCGCCGAACAACTGCGAGGCGGATCCATTATGAAGCTCTCTCCCCTCCCTCTCTCCCTACCTCCCCTCTC
>NW_014630457.1:0-227 GCF_000485595.1 Priapulus caudatus | reverse complement strand
TACAGGCACCTAGGCTATTAGCTCCAAGAAACGGTATTGCTAGGGTTAGAATACCGTATATTACCGTAGAATACCGTAGAATACCTGTAGAATACCGTAGAATACCTGTAGAATACCTGTAGAATACCTGTAGAATACCGTAGAATACCGTAGAATACCATAGAATACCGTAGAATACCTGTATATTGACGTTAGTCACACAGCCTGGTCGGGTTACTAGGCTATAT
>NW_014630456.1:0-227 GCF_000485595.1 Priapulus caudatus | reverse complement strand
TTATGCGTCCGATCCTGTCGCCACATGATGGCCGTTATCAGTGCCAGCATGCGGTCAAGGCAATGCATAGCAAACCATGCTCACGACATCGCATTTGTCGTCGTCGGCGCTTTCTCTATCTTCCCCCCCCCACCCCCACCCCCGACCCCCCACCCCCCCACCCCCCGCTCCTCCCTCCCCCACTCGCCCGCCTCAGCTCTGCTAAATTCTCGCCAGACATTCTATAC
>NW_014630455.1:0-227 GCF_000485595.1 Priapulus caudatus | reverse complement strand
AAGGTAAATTTTTGCTACCTCTTATACTCACGTGTTGAATTGTCGCTTGTCGAGCTTCTTTTCGATCTTCACGTCGTTCGGAGGTACCCGATTGCCATTGTATCGACCCATCTTTTTCGTCCATGGCCACAGATTTGTCTGGAGCCGCTCGGGTTTGGTGCCCCCATCAGGGCTCAAGCTCGAAGGTCTGATCTTTCGTCACCCCGAAGAAGTCTCATCTCGCGCTT
>NW_014630454.1:0-227 GCF_000485595.1 Priapulus caudatus | reverse complement strand
GTGATCTATTTGTCGTCAGGAACGAAGTTATCAATTTTTGAAGGGCCATCGCCAAAGAAGAATTTTTCCATTTCTTCTTCTAAAAACTTACGATCTTTTGGATTGATGGGCGTTAAGCGATATTCATTCATCAACATGGTTTGATGGTTAACCCACGCCTTCCATGCTTCTTGCGAGGCATTGTTGAAAATACGTTGCCCTAGTTCACCAGGGTACATGGGACGCTC
>NW_014630453.1:0-227 GCF_000485595.1 Priapulus caudatus | reverse complement strand
GCAGCAGCAGCAGTAATACACGTGAACACGGTGTGAAGAAGATGAAGCTGATATCGCTGACACCTCGGCGTCTGCGTTTACAAGATGACATCCGCTGCCGCCGCCGCCGCCGCCGCCGCCGCCGCGAACAAAGCTCTCCCTTAAAGCTGGATGGCTTCCATAACCCCTCCCTCTCCTCCCCCTCTCCCCCTCTCTCTCCCCCCTCTTTCTTATGCTTTCTCTCTCTC
>NW_014630452.1:0-227 GCF_000485595.1 Priapulus caudatus | reverse complement strand
ATTATATATATATATATATATATATATATATATATATATGATACAGACAGGCGAATGAGTGATGTAATATGAAGAATGGTGTAAGAGAATAAAAGGAGTACAAGAAATAATGAGATAATATTACGGAAAGAGATGAGACAAAGAGAGAGAGAGAGAAGAGATGATTATATACTCTCTCATGTCTCTCTCTCGCTCGCTCGCGCGCTCTCTCTCTCTCTCTCTCTCTC
>NW_014630451.1:0-227 GCF_000485595.1 Priapulus caudatus | reverse complement strand
AGAGACAGTCCCGGCCCCCTATTATTATCCAATCGTATATTTCACTCGATTTTCATGCACAAAATTGCCCAAACTTTCCATCAGTTCCACACTAACCAACCTTTTCATAAAGCCTCCCCCATGTAGTGGTATACGCACAGCTACGTACTACACACGTATACACACGTACTACACACGTATACACACGTACTACACACGTACTACACACGTATACACACGTACTACAC
>NW_014630450.1:0-227 GCF_000485595.1 Priapulus caudatus | reverse complement strand
CGCTCTCTCTCGCTCACTCGTTCTCTCTCCTCTCTCCTCCCTCCTCTCTCTCTCTATCGTTCTCTCTCCCCCTCCCTCCCTCCTCTCCTCTCCACATTCTTCCTCCCTCTCTCCCACCTTCTCTCTCTCCTTCCATCCACCACCCCCCCTCTCTCACACATACCCGAATGAGAGCAGGTAGAAAGGGAGCAGGAAGCAGAGGCTACAGCAGCGCAGCATGCATATAC
>NW_014630449.1:0-227 GCF_000485595.1 Priapulus caudatus | reverse complement strand
AACAGATTAAAATTAACGTGATGAAACTGGTTAAAGAAAGTTACAAAAACAGCCACGACCATGAAAACAAACCTGATAATAAAATCGTCATTCAATCGGTCAAACGCTATACGTTAGCACTGCGGAAAGCCGCTGCCTTTCTATTATATGAACGCCTGTTTTCGCTTTGGCATATCCTTCATCTGCCTTTATTTTTTATGATGATTATCACTGCTGTCATTCACATC
>NW_014630448.1:0-227 GCF_000485595.1 Priapulus caudatus | reverse complement strand
CGTTGTCGTTCGTAGGTGTCGTCATCGGCGGTGGAGAAGGGGAGGAGCAGGGGGAATGAGGTGGAGGTGGAGGAGGAGGAGCAGGGGGAGGAGGAGGGGAGAGATTGTTAATTAGTGTTAGTCGGGCATTGCCTCATCGTCGTCGTTCGTAGGTGTCATCGTCGGCGGCGGCGGAGGAGGGGGCGGAGGACGAGGAGGAGGAGGAGCAGGGGGAGGAGGAGGAGAGT
>NW_014630446.1:0-227 GCF_000485595.1 Priapulus caudatus | reverse complement strand
GCGTTTCTGCGAGCGTGCGCGTTTCTGCGAGCGTGCGTGCGTGCGTGCGCGTTTTTGCGAGCGTGCGTGCGTGTGCGTGCGCGTTTCTGCGAGCGTGCGTGCGTGCGCGTTTCTGCGAGCATGCATGCATGCGTGCGTGCGTGCGCGTTTCTGCGAGCATGTATGCGTGCGTGCGTGCGCGTTTCTGCGAGCGTGCGCGTTTCTGCGAGCGTGCGTGCGTGCGTGCG
>NW_014630445.1:0-227 GCF_000485595.1 Priapulus caudatus | reverse complement strand
GAATCATTAAGTGAAGTGCCGCGACTTCATAAAAGAAAACTACCTAAGTCGCTCGACTATTATGAAAGAAAATACAAGGATCAAAGAAAAGCAATTTGTAATGCCTACTTATCTGGTGGTTATACTTTAAAAGAGATAGGTGATTATTTTCAAAAACATTACCCAACAATCAGTCGAATAGTTAAAGAGAGTGAGTGATCTATGTTAAGAGAGTCATTCTTTTGTGG
>NW_014630444.1:0-227 GCF_000485595.1 Priapulus caudatus | reverse complement strand
ACGTATATCCGGGCTGCAGATCGTCAAGGTTGCATGCATGCCTTCACGGTCCGGCTTCAACGTATTCTGAAGTACGATGCACTGGCACGCACCATAACCGCCACTCTTGATATTATCACTGGGTGATCATACATTTTTTTGCAGTAACACATTTTGGGAGGCCACTACGGCCCTGCGTAGTGCTGCGTACCCACGTACAACGTACTACGTACGCGCAAGATACTTGG
>NW_014630443.1:0-227 GCF_000485595.1 Priapulus caudatus | reverse complement strand
TATCAAGAGCTAATAAACTCTTGATATTATGGGTATACCGTATGCTGAATAGCATGTTTTTGGGTGAACGGAAATAATAAATACTAAGTTAAATAAATATGGTGGTAATTATGCCATGCGCATTTAGGCTGGCGTATACCTAGATGCAATAACTTAATCCAAACTTAATCCAAAAAGGAACTAGAAACGGGCAGTTGTCGCCAACTACATGTATCCCCCGTAAGGAC
>NW_014630442.1:0-227 GCF_000485595.1 Priapulus caudatus | reverse complement strand
GCGATGGTCAGAATGTACGCACCCCACACCATACCATATACGCGTCGCGCCCCGCACCATACCATATATGCGCGATGGAAAAAACCCAGTTCGTGCCGCGACACGTAGCCAGTTAGTAAAATACGCAGTCGTAACCAGAGAGACAGTTAGAGACAGTCACGTAGTCAGGCGTGGTAGCCACACGTAGTGAAGAAGTAGAACTTATATGTGCTGTGAAACATTACCTA
>NW_014630441.1:0-227 GCF_000485595.1 Priapulus caudatus | reverse complement strand
AGCAATGCATAGAGAGAGTCGCGTCTATAGAGCAGGGTGAGTATTGACGAGGGATTGGATCACGAACGGGTTTCTGTATACGTATACTCTAAACGGCTCGATGTAGAATTTGTTAATCTGTCATTAAATCAACAATAATTGAAGTTACGCATACGCAATTAATCAGTTATTATTATTATCTCATTATTTGCTCATCGACGGTCCGCGGTTTTCCCTTGTATTTTAAT
>NW_014630440.1:0-227 GCF_000485595.1 Priapulus caudatus | reverse complement strand
GGAAGACACCAGTTTTTACCACTGCACCGTGCGCTGTGTCCGCCGCGCCTACCTTTGTGGGGATGATCACGCCTCGGGCCGCAATTTCGATCACCGCAAGCAATGGCTAGTATCACGCTTACGGTTTTTATCCTACGTCTATGCCATTGATATCTGTGCCTATGCGGTTTTGAGTAACCACTACCATGTGGTATTGCATGTCGACGAAGGCCGGGCGATGAATTGGT
>NW_014630439.1:0-227 GCF_000485595.1 Priapulus caudatus | reverse complement strand
AACTACAACAACAATGATAATGACGGCAACAACTACAACAACAATGATAATGACGGCAACAACTACAACAACAATGATAATGACGGCAACAACTACAACAACAATGATAATGACGGCAACAACAACAATAACAATGATAATGACGGCAACAACTACAACAACAATGATAATGACGGCAACAACTACAACAACAATGATAATGACGGCAACAACTACAACAACAATGA
>NW_014630438.1:0-227 GCF_000485595.1 Priapulus caudatus | reverse complement strand
AAGTATTAACCTCATGGAATGGCCTAATGATTCACGGCATGGCAGTGGCTGGGCGCTTATTACAGCAACCAGAATACACCGAATCCGCAAGCAAGGCCGCATATTTTCTAAAAAACAATTGCTGGCTGGACGGCCAACTTTTTGCTAACAACAAAGACGGCAAAACAACACTTAACGCTTATCTCGATGACTACGCCTTCCTTATATATGGCTTACTCGAACTTTTA
>NW_014630437.1:0-227 GCF_000485595.1 Priapulus caudatus | reverse complement strand
CCCCCGCCACACTCTCTCGCCTTCCCTCGACACTCTCTCGCCTCCCCTCGACACTCTCTCGCCTCCCCTCGACGCTCTCTCGCCTCCCCTCGACACTCTCTCGCCTCCCCTCGACCCCCTCTCGCCCCCGCCACACTCTCTCGCCTTCCCTCGACGCTCTCTCGCCTCCCCTCGACGCTCTCTCGCCTCCCTCGACGCTCTCTCGCCTCCCTCGACGCTCTCTCGCC
>NW_014630436.1:0-227 GCF_000485595.1 Priapulus caudatus | reverse complement strand
TCTCTCTCTCTCTCTCTCTCTCTCTCTCTCTCTCCTCTCTCCTCTCTCTTCCTCTCCTCTCCCCTCTCTCTCTCTCTCTCTCGCCCTCTCTCTCGCTTTCTAGAGCGCGCGCTCTCTCTCTCTCGTTCTCTCTCTTTCTCTCGGTTTCTAGCTCTCTCTCGCTCTCGCTCTCTCTCACTCGCTATCTATCTATCTATCGATCTCTCTCTCCACCTCTCTCTCTCTCT
>NW_014630435.1:0-227 GCF_000485595.1 Priapulus caudatus | reverse complement strand
CTCCTCTCCTCCTCTCCTCCTCTCCTCCACCTTCTCCCCTCTCCTCCACCATATTCTCCCTACGTTCTCCTCCTCCACTTCCTCTTTTCCTTCTCCTCCTCCTCCTCCTCCTCCTCCACCTTCTCCCCCTTTCTCGTCTTCTCCCTCCACTTTCTCCCCCCTCCTTCTCCGCCACCTTCTCCCCACGTTCTCCATCTCCTCCATCTCCTCTCCTCCTCCACCTCCTC
>NW_014630434.1:0-227 GCF_000485595.1 Priapulus caudatus | reverse complement strand
GCAGCTGCAAAAAGTCAGAAGAACCTGACGACGACTATCACAAGTCGAAACTAGTCGTTCATTGCTAACTCACTTAGCATTTCTCAACCTTAAATTTGGTTTACAATGGCATCCAATAACCCACATAATATTGAAACCACATCAGGCAGAACAGTGGAGCGGCGCCCCGTAGAGCCTGTCCAGGCTTTCTTCTTCACACATGGCCATATATTAATGTAGCGTCTATT
>NW_014630433.1:0-227 GCF_000485595.1 Priapulus caudatus | reverse complement strand
GTGCGCGCGTGTGTGTGCGTGTGTGCTGCTGTACGGCCAAGGCGGATGTACGGTGCTTGTATGTGTGTGTGCGCGCGTGTGTGTGCGTGTGTGCGCGCGTGTGTGTACGTGTATGTGTGTGTGCTTGTATGTGTGTGTGCGCGCGTGTGTGTGCGTGTGTGCGCGCGTGTGTGTACGTGTATGTGTGTGTGCTTGTATGTGTGTGTACGTGTGTGCGCGCGTGTGCG
>NW_014630432.1:0-227 GCF_000485595.1 Priapulus caudatus | reverse complement strand
ATATTGATTTTGAAGAGGAGCCAGATGAACAACAAACAGACGTCCACGCTTACGAAACAAAACTTGCATTTCAAATTTGGGATAACGAAGGCAATCTCGTCGTAAAATCTTACAACGCTCCCATTGAACCAATGGCATCGCAAGAAAATAGCTATAACAACACTATTATTGATAACTATGATTGGCGAACCTTTAGCTTACAAAGTCAGAATAAACAGTATCGTTGC
>NW_014630431.1:0-227 GCF_000485595.1 Priapulus caudatus | reverse complement strand
ATGCGGCACGCGACGCCACGATGTAGCATGCACGCCACGATGTCACGATGCGGCACGCGACGCCACGATGTCACGATGCGGCACGCGACGCCACGATGTGGCATGCAACGCCACGATGCGGCACGCGACGCCACGATGTGGCATGCAACGCCACGATGCGGCACGCGACGCCACGATGTGGCATGCAACGCCACGATGCGGCATGCGATGCCACGATGCGGCACGCG
>NW_014630430.1:0-227 GCF_000485595.1 Priapulus caudatus | reverse complement strand
GCTGAAAAACTCTCTGAAATATTATCTTGGCAGGGGAGTGATGACCTTTTTGAAGAATTGGTTAACAAGTATTTACTTCAATCAAATATAAGTGGCGTGCAACCAAAAGTAATGGTGCCAGAGAATATAAATAGCGTGGAAAAAGGAGCGCTAGTATTACCTTCATTGATCGTGAAAAGTGGAGATGAAGAATTCCCTCAACTCGCTATAAATGAGTTCATCTGTAT
>NW_014630429.1:0-227 GCF_000485595.1 Priapulus caudatus | reverse complement strand
TACTGCTGCTGCTGCTACTGCTGCTGCAGCTGTTACTGCTGCTGCTACTGCTACCGTTGCTACGGCTGCTGCTGCTACTGCTGCTGCTGCTGCTACGGCTGCTACTGCTACTGCTACTGCTACTGCTACTGCAGCTGTTACTGCTGCTGCTACTACTACTGCTGCTACTGCTGCTGCTACTGCTACCGTTGCTACTGCTGCTGCTGCTACTGCTGCTGCTACTGCTA
>NW_014630428.1:0-227 GCF_000485595.1 Priapulus caudatus | reverse complement strand
AGAGAGAGAGAGAGAGAGGCATAGACTCTCTACCATGGCAGTACACTGTACTGTGTACAGTATACTGTACTCTACTGTAGTCTGTAGCAATAAACACCAAACGAGCGATAAATTTCCACTGCGATTCGAACAGCAGTACTGATCTGTCTATTTAATCAAACAACAAACGACAAAGACAATGTCTATATGAAAACCGTGACACGGATGCGCTTTTATTAAGTCTCAGC
>NW_014630427.1:0-227 GCF_000485595.1 Priapulus caudatus | reverse complement strand
AGCCAGAGAGAGAGAGAGAGGGACAGCGAGCGCGAGAGGGAAAGAGAGAGCGAGAGATGGAGAGCCAGAGAGAGAGAGAGGGAGAGCGAGCGCGAGAGGGAAAGAGAGAGCGAGAGATGGAGAGCCAGAGAGAGAGAAAGAGGGAGAGCGAGCGCGAGAGGGAAAGAGAGAGCGAGAGAGGAAGAGCCAGAGAGAGAGAGAAAGAGCGAGCGCGAGAGGGAAAGAGA
>NW_014630426.1:0-227 GCF_000485595.1 Priapulus caudatus | reverse complement strand
TGTGTGTGTGTGTGTGTGTGTGTGTGTGTGTGTGTATGTGTGTGTGAGTGTGAGTGTGTGCGTGTGATTTTACGTACGTGCGCGTGTGTGTGCGCGCGTGCGCGTAGGACGGTAGCTAGAGCGGGCAGATGGGGCATTTGCCACGCAGGCCTTGGCAACGTCAACGGAGAACTGGGCTTCTTCTTCTTATCGTATAATATAGGCAAAGCGATGTAGACTTTTTATAG
>NW_014630425.1:0-227 GCF_000485595.1 Priapulus caudatus | reverse complement strand
ACTAATAGTAGTAGAACGTGCTGCTGCTGCTGCTGGTGTTGTTGTTGTTGTTGCTGCTGCTGGTATTGTTGTTGTTGCTGCTGCTGTTGTTGGTGGGGTGGTGGCGGTGCTGGTGGTACTGCTGCTGCTGCTGCTGCTGCTGGTGTTGTTGTTGTTTCTGCTGCTGGTATTGTTGTTGTTGCTGCTGCTGTTGTTGGTGGGGTGGTGGCGGTGCTGGTGGTACTGCT
>NW_014630424.1:0-227 GCF_000485595.1 Priapulus caudatus | reverse complement strand
GAGAGAGAGAGAGATAAAGCGAGAAGGAGAGAGCGCGCGCGCGCGTTTAGCAGGCATTGCACGTTCCATGCTCCTTACATCTGCCACGGAATTCATTTTGAGGCGGGTCGGGCCTGCTCTTGCATTCCGCGTGCAAGTCGTGCGCCCGCACGCACCATTTAGCTTCATGATGTACGTAGTGACTGATGTGGCGTAAATCGAGTCGAGTAGAGCGAGAGGAGCGGGAA
>NW_014630423.1:0-227 GCF_000485595.1 Priapulus caudatus | reverse complement strand
AAGCTCTGCCCTAACGCTTCGTATATCGGCGATGCAGGTTGGAACAATGGTACTTCAGGATCAACAGTATTATTCAACATAGACATCAAAGCCCAATCACCATCTGCCTGCTGGCCAAGCGTATAACCATAAGCCCCTGCAATTAACGCATTTTCACCGGTTGCGGTCACAAAGTCAGGGTTATCCAAGGAGAATGTACCTATGGAAGCACCGCTCACTTGAACAAC
>NW_014630422.1:0-227 GCF_000485595.1 Priapulus caudatus | reverse complement strand
CTGCTGCTGCTGCTGCTGCTGCTGGTGGTTATGGTGGTGGTGATGGTGCTGCTGCTACTACTGCTTCTGATGCTGCTACTGCTGCTGCTGCTGGTGGTAGTGGGGATGGTGGTGTTGGTGCTGCTGCTGCTGCTACTGCTTTTGATGCTGCTACTGCCTTTTTCGTTGCTGCTCTCTCTCTCTCTTTCTCTCACTTTCGTTTGACGCGCGCTCGCTCTCTCTCTCTC
>NW_014630421.1:0-227 GCF_000485595.1 Priapulus caudatus | reverse complement strand
CCTATACTCTTTGTCTCTACCCATACCTCTGTTTCTATACTTACTCTGTCTCTACCCATACTCTCTGTCTCTACCGATACTCTCTGTATGTACCCATACCTCTGTTTCTATACTTACTCTGTCTCTACCTATACTCTTTGTCTGTACCCATACCTTTGTTTCTATACTTACCTCTGTCTGTACCCTTACCTCTGTCTCTACCCATACTCTCTGTATGTACCCATACC
>NW_014630420.1:0-227 GCF_000485595.1 Priapulus caudatus | reverse complement strand
TGATTCTACCCATTGTAACCTTACCTACCCTGATCCTACCCATTGTAACCTTACCTACCTTGATTCTACCCATTGTAACCTTACCTACCTTGATCCTACCCATTGTAACCTTACCTACCTTGATTCTACCCATTGTAACCTTACCTACCTTGATCCTACCCATTGTAACCTTACCTGTCTTGATTCTACCCATTGTAACCTTACCTACCTGATCCTACCCATTGTAA
>NW_014630419.1:0-227 GCF_000485595.1 Priapulus caudatus | reverse complement strand
CTGGCCGTAACAAGATGTACAAGAACATAGTTGATGGTAATCATCATATGGAGCCGGGAATGCCGGAATCCTTCAATGTATTACTTAAAGAGATTCGCGCTTTAGGTATCAACATTGAGTTGGAGAAAGAGTCTCAATAGAGACTCTTTCAAGCGCGAAAGCGCTAGGCGCATAAGGCAGCCATAGGCAACCATATATTAACCAGCTATCTATTAGCTAAAAAGATA
>NW_014630418.1:0-227 GCF_000485595.1 Priapulus caudatus | reverse complement strand
TGAAGCTGTGAGAGAGGAAGCCGGTGAAGCTGTGAGAGAGGAAGCCGGTGAAGCTGTGAGAGAGGAAGCCGGTGAAGCTGTGAGAGAGAAAGCTGGTGAAGCTGTGAGAGAGGAAGCTGGTGAAGCTGTGAGAGAGGAAGCTGGTGAAGCTGGGAGAGAGGAAGCTGGTGAAGCTGTGAGAGAGGAAGCCGGTGAAGCTGTAAGAGAGGAAGCCGGTGAAGCTGTGA
>NW_014630417.1:0-227 GCF_000485595.1 Priapulus caudatus | reverse complement strand
ACCATACATATAGCGTGGCGTTATGCGCTGAGGTGACCCAACTTTTCTTGCCGTTCAAGTGAATGCCGTCCTGACCGCGAGTAGCCGTGCCGACCGGCGCCCAAAAGTGGCTGCGCGATCCTACCTCTGAAAATGCAAGCGTGCCTAGATGTTTGCCCGTTGCGAGCTGCTGGCGCACGGTATCGGGAGCATATTTCTCAATGACGGTCGCCGCTGCATAGTGCATG
>NW_014630416.1:0-227 GCF_000485595.1 Priapulus caudatus | reverse complement strand
TTTAATACAAAGAATGATAGTAAGCCCACCATGCAAATCACAGACTAATTATTTGCTTAATATTATCGCTATCTTTTTGAGACACATCATTCTTCGACGCCCAAGTTGGCCACTGTTCTACCGCGTCCATTACTTGGTCTGCGATACGATTTACTACCGTCTTAGGTAACCCAAATATCTTTCCGCAATTTTTTGCTTCACTAGGTGTTGGTGCCCACGGACTATAT
>NW_014630414.1:0-227 GCF_000485595.1 Priapulus caudatus | reverse complement strand
GCCCTCACCGATCCAAGAAAAAGCCATACCAGTTGTTCTGGAGGGCCGAGATATTATGGCTGCCGCGCAAACCGGCACAGGTAAAACTGCAGGTTTTACATTACCGATTCTACACCGATTGGCAGGAGTCGAAAAACCTAAGGGCACTGGAAATCAGGCCCGAGTGTTGATAATTACTCCAACCCGGGAATTGGCCGCGCAGATACACGCTAGCGTTGAAACCTATG
>NW_014630413.1:0-227 GCF_000485595.1 Priapulus caudatus | reverse complement strand
GAGGTCAGAGGTCATGAGGATCGGGTAGTGCAGCGGGTGCATGATGGCCAGGTAGCGGTCGACGGTGATGCCCAGCAGGTTGGTGACGGACGCGACGAGCGAGATGTCCACGACACCCGTGCGCAGGAAGCAGTCGATGACCCTGCGAGCGAGAGACGGGAGGTTAGAGGTCACGAGGATCGGGTAGTGCAGCGGGTGCATGACGGCCAGGTAGCGGTCGACGGTGA
>NW_014630412.1:0-227 GCF_000485595.1 Priapulus caudatus | reverse complement strand
CAAACACATACACACAACGCACTGTTACAGGCGCACGGAGCAGGGTCGCTTAAAACTTAAAAAGTTTGTGTCTCGCTTTTCAGACAAAAAACCTAACTTTATATTTTGTATATACAATATTTCAGTTGGTATCTTGAATAATAACAGATTAACATCATTGATAGACTGCTGATAATAATAGTGGTCCAACTGGTGGTGTTTTTAAGAGCTCACATCCACTCTCTCCC
>NW_014630411.1:0-227 GCF_000485595.1 Priapulus caudatus | reverse complement strand
GCAAGTCATACTTACTAAGATTAGTAAGTTTACGCTTTACGGCCTTGCGGTTTTATTTGCCCTTAAAGCAGTTGGTATCGACTTAACTGCATTTGCAGTATTCTCTGGTGCGATTGGTGTTGGCATTGGTTTTGGTTTACAGAAAATTTTCAGCAACTTTATTAGTGGCTTTATTTTATTGTTTGACCGTTCCATTCGCCCGGGTGACGTTATCAGTATTGGTAATC
>NW_014630410.1:0-227 GCF_000485595.1 Priapulus caudatus | reverse complement strand
GTGACGAATGTGAAAATGGCCACCAGTAATATATCCCAGGGTTCGTCACAACTGAGTGAATCTGTACAAAACCTCTCAAGCGGTGCTTCCGAACAGGCGGCTTCAGTGGAAGAGACCTCGAGTGCACTGGAGGAAATGAGCGCCAATGTGACTCAGAATGCTGACAATGCCAAACAGACTGAGAAAATGGCGGAATCAGCTTCTCAACAATCGGCAGAAGGTGGCGA
>NW_014630409.1:0-227 GCF_000485595.1 Priapulus caudatus | reverse complement strand
ACAAAGGTGCACGCACACACAAAGGTGCACGCACGCACAAAGGTGCACGCACGTGAAAAGGTGCATGCACGCACAAAGGTGCACGCACGCACAAAGGTGCACGCACGTGAAAAGGTGCACGCACGCACAAAGGTGCACGCACGTGAAAAGGTGCACGCACGCACAAAGGTGCACACACGCACAAATGTGCACGCATGTGGAAAGGTGCATGCACGCACAAAGGTGCA
>NW_014630408.1:0-227 GCF_000485595.1 Priapulus caudatus | reverse complement strand
CTTCCTTCCTCCCTCTCTTCCTCGCTCCATCCTACTATTATTTCTCCTTTTCTCTCTCCCTCCCTCCCTTTCCCCCTTTCTCCCCCTCTCTCTTCCTTTCCCTCCCTCTCTCCTCTCGCTCCCTGCCTTCCTCCCTCCCCTCCCTCTCTTTGGTCACTGCATGTGAGAGTGCGTTGGTCGGTTATCCAAAACACGCTCGCTCTCTCTCTCTCTCTCTCTCTCTCTCT
>NW_014630407.1:0-227 GCF_000485595.1 Priapulus caudatus | reverse complement strand
CACCGAAAATTTGGTGACAGCACCGGCTAATTTGTTGGTTGTACTTTTAGCCAGTCCATCTAAGTTGGTCATGCCGTGGAAGAAGCTTGCACCCATATTCGCAATCCATATCGCTAACAAACTATTGTTACTGTTGGTTTTACGATTTAGCGGGTCAATTTTCTCAATCGCTGCATTGCTCATGACTTGTTCAATGACGTCGACAATTGCGAGCATGGCACAGAAAA
>NW_014630406.1:0-227 GCF_000485595.1 Priapulus caudatus | reverse complement strand
ATTTCCACTTTCTCCCCTCTCCATTCCCACCCTCTCTGTTCCCACCCTCTCCATTCCCACTTTCCACCCTCTCCATTCCCACTCTCCACCCTCTCCATTCCCACCCTCTCCATTCCCACTCTCCACCCTCTCCATTCCCACCCTCTCCATTCCCACTCTCCACCCTCTCCATTCCCACTCTCCACCCTCTCCATTCCCACTCTCCACCCTCTCCATTCCCACTCTCC
>NW_014630405.1:0-227 GCF_000485595.1 Priapulus caudatus | reverse complement strand
ACATTGTTAACTGATATTTCTCAAACAGGTATTTCATCCGGCTTGGAAATTGACTACTTCAAACCTGAAGGCTTACGCCCTAAAGAGTTTTACTCTGAGTACCCAATCAAACTAAAAGTTACTGGTCGCTATCATGAATTCGCTGCATTTATCAGTGGTGTCGCAGCACTGCCACGTATTGTGACGGTTCAAGACATATCGATAAAACCTTTTGATCCTAAAGGTGG
>NW_014630404.1:0-227 GCF_000485595.1 Priapulus caudatus | reverse complement strand
GTGAAGGTATGGGACTCTGAGCCATACCTTCACCCTGACTCTGAGCCATACCTTCACCCTGACTCTGAACCATACCTTCACTCTGACTCTGAATTCAGAGTCAGGGTGAAGGTATGGCTCAGAGTCAGGGTGAAGGTATGGCTCAGAGTCAGGGTGAAGGTATGGTTCAGAGTCAGGGTGAAGGTATGGCTCAGAGTCCCTGACTCTGAACCATAGTGAAGGTATGG
>NW_014630403.1:0-227 GCF_000485595.1 Priapulus caudatus | reverse complement strand
AATTAAACTTACGGCGGTCGTTGTGTTGGGTTACGCACTGTGACCTCTCTAAGGGGTCACGCTCCCTGACCTTTGTGAGTAGCAGCAGCAACAGCAACAACAGCGGTAGCAGCAGCAGCAGCAGCAGCGGCGGCGGCAGCAGCAGCAGCAGCGACAGCAGCAGGCGGCGGCGGCGGCGGCAGCAGCAGCAGCGACAGCAGCAGCAGCAGCGGCGGCAGCAGCAGCAG
>NW_014630402.1:0-227 GCF_000485595.1 Priapulus caudatus | reverse complement strand
GCGCCGCGCCTGGGCGACAATGACCCTTCCGTTGCTCCATCCGCAAACGAGAGACACGCATGAACCAGGCATCGCTGTCCCCCGCAGGACTGCCCCCCAACGATCTCGTCGCAGCCGATGCGTTTGAGCTTTCGGAATGGATACGCCTGCGCAAGGTCTCCTGCCGCGAGGTGATGAGCGCGTTTCTCGATCATATCGAGCGTGTGAATACGCCGGCCAACGCCATC
>NW_014630401.1:0-227 GCF_000485595.1 Priapulus caudatus | reverse complement strand
CTACGCCACGATCATTCTGCGAGGCGTCTGGGTCGCTGAGGATTTTCGCAACCTGCTCGTTGTGTTCTGGGCGCAGCATGAAGGAGATATCCTTCAGCGCCTGGTTGGCAAGGAGAGTCAGGGCTTCGGGGTTGATTTTGAGCACATCTTCCCCGTCGAAACTGGCGACGCTGACAAACTTTTCTGAACCCTCAATCTTGTAGTAGCTGGTTTCATCTTTCGTCAGC
>NW_014630400.1:0-227 GCF_000485595.1 Priapulus caudatus | reverse complement strand
AAGAGGAGGAAGGTGGAAAGGTGGTGGAGGAGGAGAGGAGGAGAGGAGGTGGAGGCGGAGGATGAGAGGAGGTGGAGGAGGAGGAGGGGGAGAACGTGGGGAGAACGTGGTGGGGGATGAGGAGGGGGAGAAGGTGGAGGAGGAGGAGGAGGAGGAGGAGGAGGAGAGGAGGAGAGGAGGTGGAGGAGGAGGAGGAGGAGGAGGAGGAGGAGGAGAGGGTGGGGGAG
>NW_014630399.1:0-227 GCF_000485595.1 Priapulus caudatus | reverse complement strand
AGTGTAATCTATGGAAAGCCATTACCGCCAAAACCTACCTATTTAATCGCGCTTAAAATGTATTTAATCGCGCTTAACATGTATTTTAAGCGCGATTGAATTCCAGCCAATCAGAAGAGTGGTTTTTAAGCGCGATTAAAATAGGTTTGTGTGTGTGTGTGTGTGAGTGCGTGCGTGCGTGCGTGCGTGTGTGTGTTTGTGCGTGTGTGCGTGTGTGCGTGTGTGTG
>NW_014630398.1:0-227 GCF_000485595.1 Priapulus caudatus | reverse complement strand
GACAGCAGATACGATGAGAGGAAGTGAGCGAGAGAGAGAGAGGAGGGGGGGAGGTAGTAATGGAAAGAAGAAAAGAGGTAAGATGAGCAGAGTGGCTTACCAACTCCCACCATACCCTCACAGCCGCTACCATCCTCTCACAGCCGCTACCATCCCCTCACAGCCGCCACCATACCCTCACAGCCACCACCATACCCTTACAGCTACCATCATACCCTCACAGCCGC
>NW_014630397.1:0-227 GCF_000485595.1 Priapulus caudatus | reverse complement strand
AAAGGCATCACTCTATAATATTGTAATATATAATCTAAATATAATGGTAATATAATGGTAATATAATGGTAATATAATGGTAATATAATGGTAATATGCATGGTATAATGGTATAATGGTATAATATATATGGTATAATGGTAATATAATGGTAATATGCATGGTATAATGGTATAATGGTATAATATATATGGTATAATGGTAATATAATGGTAATATGCATGGTA
>NW_014630396.1:0-227 GCF_000485595.1 Priapulus caudatus | reverse complement strand
GCTGCCAGTTTATTACTGACGCAGATGACGAGGCCGGTCAGGGGTCGCTTGCTGACAACCTGCAGCAGCAGCAGCAGCAGTGTCACGCGCGTCACACACCGTACGTGACACGTGATACGTCACACCTGCTGCCGCCGTACGTAACACGTCACGCGTCACACCCGCCGCCGCCGTACGTGACACGTCACGCGTCACACCCGCCGCCGCCGTACGTGACACGTCACGCG
>NW_014630395.1:0-227 GCF_000485595.1 Priapulus caudatus | reverse complement strand
GTAGTTATTCTCGCCAAATATACGCTTCACATAGCTATCTGCGTGAGGATCAAGCGTTAAGCAATAGGTCAATACGCCCGTTGAATACAGTTCTTCAACTGCTTTTTTCGTGTCGTGACGTAGGTGCTGTGGATCTCTCTCATCGATATCAGCAGGCTCACCATCCGTTACCAATAAGATCAACTTACGCTTTTCTTGTTGCTTTAATAAGTGATGTCCAGCATGAC
>NW_014630394.1:0-227 GCF_000485595.1 Priapulus caudatus | reverse complement strand
AACTCATATGACATGACATGACATGAACTGATATGACATGACATGGTGTGACATGAACTGATATGACATGACATGGTGTGACATAAACTGATATGACATGACATGACATGGTGTGACATGACATGACATGAACTGATATGACATGACATGGTGTGACATGAACTGATATGACATGACATGGTGTGACATGAACTGATATGACATGACATGACATGGTGTGACATGAA
>NW_014630393.1:0-227 GCF_000485595.1 Priapulus caudatus | reverse complement strand
AGGATAGAATGTATATTCTGTATATATAGTACCAATAGTATAGGATATATAGTACCCCCCCAAAAAAAACTCCCACACACACACACACTCACACATACATGCGCGCGCGCGCACACACACACATACACACACCCACACACACACCACACTCACATATACATGCGCACGCCCACGCACATACACACACACGCACGCACACGCACTCACATATACATGCGCGCGCCCAC
>NW_014630392.1:0-227 GCF_000485595.1 Priapulus caudatus | reverse complement strand
CTGATTGAATGATTCCTGTAAACATAATTCTAGTTCTATATTAATCAAGGGGGGATTCAGAAGGGTTTGCAATAATACGCCAATCTCTACCTATTGCACGTATATCTTTTATCTCTAGGTGTATTCTATCTTTCATTTGCTGGATAGCGGGGAGATTAAACAAACCTCTAGCATCGGACCCCATCAGCGTAGCTGCCACATAAATCACTAACTCATCCACTAAACCA
>NW_014630391.1:0-227 GCF_000485595.1 Priapulus caudatus | reverse complement strand
TAATAATAATAATAATAATAATAATAATAATAATAATAATAATAATACTATAATAATGATAACATAATAATAATATACTGTTGGAACCCGAAAAGGGGTTTTGAAATTTCAAAACCCCTTTTCGGGTTCCAACGCTCATAAGTAAATTGTAAAATTATGACTACAGCTCGCGATACGTAACGAAAAATCTGCTACTACGAAATTTTTGTTTTTTTATACCAAAAAAC
>NW_014630390.1:0-227 GCF_000485595.1 Priapulus caudatus | reverse complement strand
GATAGATAGATAGATAGATAGATAGATAGATAGATAGATAGATAGATAGATAGATAGATAGATAGATATATAGATAGATAGATAGATAGATAGATAGATAGATAGATAGATAGATAGGCAGCGCTGACTACAGGGTAAATAATAATTAGCAGATCATCAGCATGTAGGGAGGGGAAAGGTGGTATGAGGATGGGGAGGAGGGGTATGAGGATGGGGAGGGGGGATGG
>NW_014630389.1:0-227 GCF_000485595.1 Priapulus caudatus | reverse complement strand
TCTCCCTCTCACCCTTCCTACCCTCCCCACTCACCTCGCTCCCCCCTCCTACCCTCCCTCCCTCTCCCTCTCACTCTTCCTACCCTCCCCACTCACCCTCGCACCCTCCCTCCCTCTCCCTCTCACCCTGCCTACCCTTCCCACTCACCCTCGCTCCCCCCTCCTACCCTCCCTCCCTCTCTCTCACTCTTCCTACCCTCCCCACTCACCCTCGCACCCTCCCTCCC
>NW_014630388.1:0-227 GCF_000485595.1 Priapulus caudatus | reverse complement strand
CACACACACACACACGCACACACACACACACACAGGCTGCGGCCGCATTACGCACAATTACGGTACGCTCTGCCTCTTCGTAAGTTTCCCTCCATTAAAAATGAGGCCCGTGGGCCTCTCGAAGCTTTTAGCTGCGAGTAAAAGTTTTCATCCTCGGCTAGCAAGAGCAGGTCGCAGATAAATTAGCCGACGGACGGACGGAATCTGTGTGTGTGTGTGTGTGTGTG
>NW_014630386.1:0-227 GCF_000485595.1 Priapulus caudatus | reverse complement strand
AATTTATCCTAAATATATTATTAGCAAAGTGACTATAACTGTTTAAGATTACGAAGGTTAACAACACTGGTTACTAAAAAGTATCGGTAATCATCTAGGCCATGCTCTTTTTCAACGCCAGCAAGAGTGAACTTTTGCACTCTTACATTCTTTTGGGTTTTATCTGAACGCATTAATAACCAAATTTTGGCCGCGTAAACATTTTTCCAATCTGCAGCAGCAATATC
>NW_014630385.1:0-227 GCF_000485595.1 Priapulus caudatus | reverse complement strand
ATCAGCAGCAGCAGCAGCAGCAGTACCACCATCAGCAGCAGCAGCAGCAGCAGCAGCAGCAGCAGTACCATCAGCAGCAGCAGCAGCAGCAGCAACAGTACCACCACCATCAGCAGCAGCAGCAGTAGTAGTACCACCATTAGCTCACTCCGCGAGGCGCAACCATGCGCGAGAGGCTGATGTTTGCTGAAGCCGTGAAGTAAATGAAGCCATCAATCTAATGAAAC
>NW_014630384.1:0-227 GCF_000485595.1 Priapulus caudatus | reverse complement strand
AGAGAGAGAGAGAGAGAGGAAGAGGAGAGGAGGAGGGAGAGGAGAAGAGAAAGGAGGAGGGAGATGAGAAGAAAGACAGCGAAGAGGAGAGAGAGAAGAGGAGGGAGAGAAGAAGAAAGAGAGGAGGGGGAGAAGAGGAGGAAGAGAAGGACAGACAGGAGGAGAGACAGAAGAAGAGAGAGAGGAGGAGGGGAGGAGGAGAGAGAGAGAGGAGGCGAGACGAGGAG
>NW_014630383.1:0-227 GCF_000485595.1 Priapulus caudatus | reverse complement strand
CGGTAACCTGCAATACATAGAGAGACAAGGAAAAACGCAGAATTGCGTTGCCGAACAGGGAAATGATCTGTCCGATGATCATGAGTATAAAATTACGATTGAAAGCTTTCATAAGGGAACATCCTTTCTTTATGATACCAAACGACGGTATGTATGTTGATTAAGAGAAACTACCCGTCAGGGTAGCTCATGCATGGATTGTGCAAGGATGCGGAAATAGCTTGTCA
>NW_014630382.1:0-227 GCF_000485595.1 Priapulus caudatus | reverse complement strand
TAGTGCATAGTGCATAGTGCATATGCATAGTGCATAGCGCATAGTGCATAGTGCATAATGCATGGTGCATAGTGCATACTGCATAGTGCATACGTGCATAATGCATCGTGCATCGTGCATAGCGCATTCACTGTAGTGCATAGTGCAGAGTGCATAGTGCATAGTGCATAGTGCATAGTGCATACACTGTAGTGCATAATGCAGAGTGCATAGTGCATAGTGCAAAG
>NW_014630381.1:0-227 GCF_000485595.1 Priapulus caudatus | reverse complement strand
TCAATCGCCCATGTTATGGATCAGTATATGAAATTTGGTTTAAGCCACACGTCTGTTACTTTTATAATTCACAATATATGAACTTAAATATCACATTTTTATACTTGGAAACGTTACATTCTTTCTAAACGCTTGACTTCGCAAATTGTAACGTATTTTGACCTTGGGGCGCCATCTATCGGAAGGGTTAGGCGAAGAATGCAACAACAAATTCATTTTAATAATAC
>NW_014630380.1:0-227 GCF_000485595.1 Priapulus caudatus | reverse complement strand
TGGTGCATGGTGCATGGTGCATGGTGCATGGTGGATGGCGCATGGTGCATGGTGCAGAGTGCAGTGCATAGGTGCATAGTGCATAGTGCATAGTGCATGGTGCATACACTGTAGTGCATAGTGCATAGTGCATAGTGCATAGTGCATAGTGCATGGTGCATGGTGCATAGTGCATAGTGCATAGAGAATAGTGCATAGTGCATAGTGCATAGTGCATAGTGCACGTT
>NW_014630379.1:0-227 GCF_000485595.1 Priapulus caudatus | reverse complement strand
CGAACACCATTGGAACCTAACAGTATATTATTGATTTTTAAATCTTATATTTTCTTTTTTTCCAAAAGGTACAATATTTTCAAGTAAATATGACGACCGCTTGAGTCCATTCAGGGGATATTAATAATAAATAGGATACATTAATCACAGCAAGTTACTTTTTGACAAGAACTCGATAATCACTCACAGAAGTGTAACCGCTAGAATTAGAGTGTTAAGAGTTCCAT
>NW_014630378.1:0-227 GCF_000485595.1 Priapulus caudatus | reverse complement strand
ACTCAGAAACCTACCCTCGCGCCGAACAAGACGCAACAGACGGCGCTGCGCGCCGTCTCCGCCCCGCCTCTCAAATAACCTCGCCGCCGCCCCTGTCTATAGTATATATATATATATATATATATATACGCTATTAATGGGTACATTATGATAAGTGAATCGTCTGAACAGTGGGTCATTAATGATTATATTTTTTGGTGGAGTTTTTGGTAAACTTTTAACATTAA
>NW_014630377.1:0-227 GCF_000485595.1 Priapulus caudatus | reverse complement strand
TGCGCGTGTGGATACGTGCGCGCGTGTGGATACCTGCGTGCGTGTGTATATGTGCGCACGTGTGTCTATGTGCGTGTGTGTGTACGCGTGTGTATATGTGCGCACGTGTGTCTATGTGCGTGTGTGTGTACGCGTGTGTATATGTGCGCGCGTGTGTATATGTGCGCGCGTGTCTATATGTGCGCGCGTGTGGATACGTGCGTGTGTGTGTACGCGTGTGTATATGT
>NW_014630376.1:0-227 GCF_000485595.1 Priapulus caudatus | reverse complement strand
TATTGCTGATGCTGCAACCTGCACGCCAAGCCATGGCGATGCCATCGCCGGTAGAGCCATCGGGGTTACTGGTATAAAGATAAACTTTACTTGCGCCACCCGTAGCAAGTATCACAAAGCGTGCTTGAAAAGTTTCTACATGGTTGTTTTTATTGTTTAGCACATATGCGCCAATGCATTTATTTTCGCTATTGCTACCTTGTTTATCTGAAGTGATTAAATCGACC
>NW_014630375.1:0-227 GCF_000485595.1 Priapulus caudatus | reverse complement strand
CTCGTCCTCGTCCCATTCCTCGTCCATCAGCGACTGGTACGGGATGGGAATGGCCATCGCCAAAAATACGAATGTGTCAGGGGGAGGCGCGTGCACAACCCAATAGTAAGGGCACACCTCCAACACTGCCATACCTCGAGCCAGTCAACAAAAATTGTATGACTGGACGGGACGATTATGGAAGTGCCCTGAAAGCTTAGACCGGCTGGCGCCTTGCGGCTGTTATG
>NW_014630374.1:0-227 GCF_000485595.1 Priapulus caudatus | reverse complement strand
TCACCCTCCCCCTCACTCTCACCCCCCACCTCCCCCACCCCCTCACCCTCACCCCTCCCCCTCCCCATCACCCCTCACCCTCACCCCTCACCCTCCCCCCTCACCCTCCCCCCTCACCCTCCCCCCTCACCCTCAGGCATCACCTGACGAGAAGCCGCTCCCCCCGAGTGTCTACACTACGAGGCTATGAGATAGAATCCGAGGCTGAGATAGAAGCAGATAGATAG
>NW_014630373.1:0-227 GCF_000485595.1 Priapulus caudatus | reverse complement strand
AGTGCATACTGCATAGTGCATGGTGCATTGTGCATGGTGCATAGTGCATAGCGCATGCATAGTGCATAGTGCATAGTGCATATTGCATAGTGCATAGTGCATAGTGCAGTAGTGCATAGTGCATAGTGCATGGTGCATGGTGCATGGTGCATGGTGCATGGTGCATGGTGCATAGTGCATAGTGCATAGTGCATAGTGCATGGTGCATAGTGCATACTGCATAGCGT
>NW_014630372.1:0-227 GCF_000485595.1 Priapulus caudatus | reverse complement strand
TACGTATTTAACCCCCCCCCCCTATACATCGCATCGCCGTAATGACATGATGCCGAGCGCGTGTACGACTGCCCCGAACAAAACGCTGGCCAGCTATAAACACCGACGTCCTGTTTCTGTGGAAGAGAACTGGTCCTGGGGTGAGAAGGGGAGAGCGAGATACTGCATGAGAGAATAAGCGGAAAGAGAAAAAGGGGAGAAAGAGAGAGAGAGAGAGAGAGAGAGAG
>NW_014630371.1:0-227 GCF_000485595.1 Priapulus caudatus | reverse complement strand
GGCTACATAGACGGCCCCGGGACTACCAAAAATCTGGCCTCGGCTACACTCAGGCGGCCGCGTGGCTACACTCCCATGGCCGCGTGGCTACACGGGGCCGGCAAATGGTTACATCAGACTGCCGCGGTTGACATTTTGGTGGCTTTGCCTACAAGTACACATAGCGTGTGCAAGACGGGGTGGGCTTCAGCAAAAATCCTAATAAATCCTAAATGCGATGGAATTTA
>NW_014630370.1:0-227 GCF_000485595.1 Priapulus caudatus | reverse complement strand
GCATATTTTTAGTTCTATTTTTGTTTTGAATAGTTTTATCAGTGCATCAACTTTTACCACTATGCTTTACATTTTGATACTGTCATTGGCGGCGTTAAATGTCTCTTCGCTTAAAACACCAAAGCTTAGTGGTGGCGCTTGGTACTACGGCATTGTCACATTCACCCTCGCATCAACCTTATTTTATGGCTGGCAATTACTGAAGTAACATCAACAGAATATCGAAG
>NW_014630369.1:0-227 GCF_000485595.1 Priapulus caudatus | reverse complement strand
GCTCTCTCTCTCTGTCTGTCTCTCTCCTATCCTCTCACCACGCTCTTATACTCTCTCTGTCTTGTTTCTCTCCCTCATCTCCTTCTTTCTCTCTCTCTCTCTCTCGCTCTCTCTCTCTCGCTCTCGCTGTCTCTCTCTTTCTCTCTCTCTCTGTCTCGCTGTCTTGCTGTCTCTCTCTCCTCTCTCCTTTTGCGTGCTCTGTCTCTCTGTCTGTCTCTCTCACCACT
>NW_014630368.1:0-227 GCF_000485595.1 Priapulus caudatus | reverse complement strand
TGCATAGTGCATAGTGCATAAGCGTGCATACACTGTAGAGCATAGTGCAGAGTGCATAGTGCATAGTGCATACTGCATAGTGCATAGTGTATAGTGCATAGTGCATAGTGCATAGCGCATAGTGCATGGTGCATAGTGCATACTGCATAGTGTATAGTGCATAGTGCATCGTGCATCGTGCATAGTGCATACACTGTAGTGCATAGTGCATAATGCATAATGCATAG
>NW_014630367.1:0-227 GCF_000485595.1 Priapulus caudatus | reverse complement strand
ACGCCAGCACAAGGATTTTATAGACGAAAATATTTTCAGAGAGGATTGAACGGGAGGAAAGTTCTTTTTAGAGATCAAAGGGGGCACCACTAATTTACAATGCGAAGAGGGTGAATCTTGCAGACAGAGCCACCTTCTTCACATTCAACATGTCCATTTAATTCAGTGGGTGAAGTGGCTACACTATCCCGGACACACAAACAGGGGCATAATGCCCGAAGCCGGAG
>NW_014630366.1:0-227 GCF_000485595.1 Priapulus caudatus | reverse complement strand
CTCTGACGTCCTAGCTCTCTCTCTCTGCCTGCTTGGTTGCGTCCTGGTTTTCCGGCTCCCTTCTCTGGCTGCACTGCCTTTTTCCTCCCGTAGGTGCCGATAGAAACCACAGAACTCTACGAATGCGGTGTAACTGCAAGAGTTTCGTCAGAGCAACTCAACGACGATATCTTCAGTGAGCGCGCAACATTCCCTCCTAGAATGAAACGTGAGTTGTGAACAAACGC
>NW_014630365.1:0-227 GCF_000485595.1 Priapulus caudatus | reverse complement strand
TGTGTGTGTGTGTGTGTGTGTGTCGTGTGTGTGTTGTGTGTGTGTGTGTGTGTGTGTGTGTTGTGTGTGTAGAGTAGGAGGAGGAGAGAGAGAGAGAGAGAGAGAGAGAGAGAGATACTTCTACTACTGCTACTGCTGCTGCTGCTGCTGCTGCTGGGGGTGGTGGTGCCGCTGCCGCTGCCGCTGCCGCTGCTGCCGCCGCTGCTCGCACGCGAGCGCCGCTATAG
>NW_014630364.1:0-227 GCF_000485595.1 Priapulus caudatus | reverse complement strand
TGCACCAACGACAAGATCTAGACTATACTGCCGAGCACGCTCTTCTGTTGACGCCTCCGGGGTTTGCAAAATCTGAAAACAAGGTATTAACTCGGCTCACCGCGAAGCCATTCAATTTCCGTCAGCAATTAGAAAACAGCGCAAGCAAAGTACGTCGTTGCCGCGACAAGTAACAGGTTACATGCAGTCGGAGGCGGTCAGGATAGGGGGATGTGAAGGGGTTAGTT
>NW_014630363.1:0-227 GCF_000485595.1 Priapulus caudatus | reverse complement strand
AGCGGCGTTTCATCAATATCTGGCGATTCACAGCTGAAATCAATGCATAAACGCTCAAGTAGGGCTTTTCTGAAGGGGGAAGTGGAACTGAGAATGATTTTCATCTTAATAACAAGGTGTAGGGAAGTTACTGATTGCGTTAATAATAATACTCTATTTTATACAAACTGAGCAAAATATGCATTAATTTGCTGTCCCAAAGGTGATAGAAGCTATTGAATTGTAAG
>NW_014630362.1:0-227 GCF_000485595.1 Priapulus caudatus | reverse complement strand
GCTCTCAAATCTTCTCTCCATCTCTTGCTTTCATATGCTTTCTCTTTTTAAATTTACTTCACTCTTCTACGCGCTCTCTCGATATATCTGACCACTCACCCCCCCCCCCCCAATTGCTCGTTCCTTTCCGCTCTCTCTGGCGCTCATTTCTCTGACACGTGTGGCTTGTGTCCCCTTCATTCGCTCCTCTTCCGCATTCATTTATTGGCGCCACGGGCGCGTGGGCG
>NW_014630361.1:0-227 GCF_000485595.1 Priapulus caudatus | reverse complement strand
CTCTCTCTCTCTCTCTCTCTCTCTCTCTCTCTCTCTCTCTCTCTCTCTCTCTCTCTCTCTCTCTCTCTCTCTGTCTCTCTCTCTCTCTCTCTCTCTCTCTCTCTCTCTCTCTCTCTCTCTCTCTCTCTCTCTCTGTGTATCTCTCTCTCTCACTCTCTCTCTCTCTCTCACACAGGTACATCAACTACTTTGCCACAAAGCCGAGCCCGACCGCCACGATACTCTCT
>NW_014630360.1:0-227 GCF_000485595.1 Priapulus caudatus | reverse complement strand
GCATACACCGCACGCACGCGCGCAGACACGCGTGCATGCATCCCTGCATACACGCACGCACGCGCGCAGACACGCGTGCATGCATTCCTGCATACACGCACGCACGCGCGCAGACACGCGTGCCTGCATCCCTGCATACACGCACGCACGCGCGCAGACACGCGTGCATGCATCCCTGCATACACGCACGCACGCGCGCAGACACGCGTGCATGCATCCCTGCATAC
>NW_014630359.1:0-227 GCF_000485595.1 Priapulus caudatus | reverse complement strand
CCTCTCTCTTCTTCTCTCTCTCTCTCTCTCTCTCTCTCTCTCTCTCTCTCACTCGCGCTCTCTCTCTCTCCTTCTCGCTCTCTCTATTGCTCTCTCTCGCGCTCTTGCTCTCGCTCTCTCTCTCTCGCTTTCCGGTTTCTTTTTCTCTCTCACTCGCGCTCTCTCTCTCTCTTCCTATCGCTCTCTCTATCGCTCTCTCTCGCGCTCTCGCTCTCTCTCTCTCTCTC
>NW_014630358.1:0-227 GCF_000485595.1 Priapulus caudatus | reverse complement strand
CATGTCATTTTCAGAATCTGTATTTGCAACAGACTCATCTTTTTCTGTGCGAATTCAAGAGCAAGAGTTTCGCATACAGAAAGGGTGTAACAAAGGTCAGTTAACGGAAAAAGAAGCTGCAGTATTAAGACGCGAGCAGCGCAAAATTAAATTACTGATTAAGAGCTTGAACCGCGATCGAGTGGTTTCTTCGAAGGAAAAATCAAGATCCATACAGAGTTAAATAA
>NW_014630357.1:0-227 GCF_000485595.1 Priapulus caudatus | reverse complement strand
ATTGAGAGAGAGAGAAAGAGATAGAGAGAGATATATAGAGAGAGAGAAAGAGAGAGAGCGCGCGCGCGGGGCGATGACCCCGTGTGAAGGCGTATGTAGACAACCCTCATCAACCTCATGTTGGTTTAACAAATCACGGCTCGGAAACATGGCAACAAGCGCTCTTCCTCTGTCGCTCTCGCGCTGCTCTTTTCCTCTCTCTCTCTCTCTCTCTCTCTCTCTCTCTC
>NW_014630356.1:0-227 GCF_000485595.1 Priapulus caudatus | reverse complement strand
CCCCCCCCACGAAAATGTAAGGCCCCCACCCCGCTGGAAAAATCCTAGCTACGCCACTGATGCTATATGATGAATCACAGGGTCGTGTACAGGGAGGGGGGGTCCAGGAGGTCCGGACCCCCCCCTGCTCGCGCAGAAAACGCATCTATAAGAGGGTCTAATTTCAAAAATTTCCCAGACCCCCTTTGCGTGCTTGCAAGTTTGGGTTATGATTAGCAAGACCCCCC
>NW_014630354.1:0-227 GCF_000485595.1 Priapulus caudatus | reverse complement strand
CCCAATTGTAATGGGAGATAAAACTTCGAAAGTGCAGGGTGAGTAGTTACATTTTTTCTATAAATCGTAAATACACTTTCATCTACTAATGATCGATTTCTCAGAGGTTGTTAAGGATGGTAAGCAAAGGAGGGTACTAAAATGGAAGACAACAAATCACAGTATGCAGGCAGTGGCTCCACCTCGGACGAATCCGGGGACGCAGAGGATGATCTCTCAAGTGGCGC
>NW_014630353.1:0-227 GCF_000485595.1 Priapulus caudatus | reverse complement strand
CGTTCTTATGGTTAGCTATGTACATAGCCATTCCTTAGCTTTTCTTATGTCCGTTCTTATGGTTAGCTATGTACATAGCCATTCCTTAGCTTTTCTTATGTACGTTCTTATGTTTAGCTACGTACATAGCCATTCTCTAGCTATTCTTACGTCCGTTCTTATGTTTAGCTACGTACATAGCCATTCTCCAGCTATTCTTATGTTTAACTACGTACATATACATTCTC
>NW_014630352.1:0-227 GCF_000485595.1 Priapulus caudatus | reverse complement strand
CACCGCCCTCCCCCCATTCTTGGACACCATCCTTCCCCATTCTTCTACACCACCCTCCCCCATTATTCTACACCACCCTCCCCCATTCTTGGACACCATCCTTCCCCATTATTCTACACCACCCTCCCCCATTCTTCTACATCACTTTCCCCCATTCTCCTACACCACCCTCCCACATTCTCCTACACCACCCTCCCACATTCTTCTACACCACCCTCCCCCCATTA
>NW_014630351.1:0-227 GCF_000485595.1 Priapulus caudatus | reverse complement strand
GCAACGACCCCTAGTGAAGACAGAACCTCTCTTCGTTAAGCTCGGCGCTCCTTGGTGAGACAGCACCTCTCTACATCAACCTCGGCGCCCCTGGCGAGACAGCACTTCTCTACATCAAGCTCATCGCCACCTGGTGAGATGGCACCTCTCTACATAATGTTTGGCGCCCCCTGGCGAGACAGCACTTCTCTACATCAAGTCTTCGCCACCTGGTGAGATGGCACCTC
>NW_014630350.1:0-227 GCF_000485595.1 Priapulus caudatus | reverse complement strand
GTGTGTACGTACGTACGTGTGTGTGTGTGTGTGTGTGTGTGTGTGTGTGGGGGTCCAAGTGTGCGCGTGCGTACGTGCGTGTGTTTGTATGTACGTGTGTGTGTGCGTGTCTCTACTGCTACTATGCAGCCCTGTGTTGTTGCATACCTCCTGCATTACAACACACTTATATATACATATATCACATAATGATGTTCCACCACTGCTGCTGTCACTCCTCCTCCTCC
>NW_014630348.1:0-227 GCF_000485595.1 Priapulus caudatus | reverse complement strand
GCACTCGAATCGTAGCCCAGTTGAAGGTGAAGTTCGTGATAAGTGGTATTTTCCGGGTAAGTTTATTAATGCAGATTTACCAAAAGCCTCTCTGGAAAATGAGCGTAATGCGTTGTGGATTAAAACCGATGATGGTGCTGATGTGACTTGCGTTCAAGTTGCAGGATTAATTGCTAAACGTATACTTTGCCATGTTAACCCAGGTGATCACCTTACGAGTGGTCAGC
>NW_014630347.1:0-227 GCF_000485595.1 Priapulus caudatus | reverse complement strand
ACATCACAGACAACAATATCTTCTGGATCGAGCGCCTTGCGAATATCCAGCACGATGCGCTGTGGCACCATCGGAAAGGCACTATTCCCGGCATGTGTGTTAAGTTCTTCGACAATGGTGTCGCGAAGATTTTGCGCTTGCGATTCAGGTTTGGGTGTTGCTGCCGCGCCAATCGCTTCGAGTGCTGCGGTAATATCACCGATAACACCACATTCAAGAATATAGTG
>NW_014630346.1:0-227 GCF_000485595.1 Priapulus caudatus | reverse complement strand
CGCACGCATGCACATACCCACACACGCACGCACACGCGAAAACACACCCACATACATATCGAGACGCACACACACAGGCAGACACACACAGCTGCTGCTGCTGCTGCTGCTACAACTGCTGCTACTGCTACTGCTACTGCTACTGCTACTGCTGCTGCTTCTGCTGCTGCTACTGCTGCTGCTGCTGCTGCTACTACTACTTCTGCTGCTCCTACTGCTGCTACTGC
>NW_014630345.1:0-227 GCF_000485595.1 Priapulus caudatus | reverse complement strand
CACTGTGAGAACGTCGCCCCGGCCCGGGCGCCAGCGTGCTACCACGCTGAAAGCCGAACAAGTCGAACCCGGGGCCGGATTACAATTGTACACACACACACACACACAGAGCCCCCTAATACGCGCGGGCCCGGACCCCCAAACAATAGTAAACATTTCGCATACAAGCTCGCGGGGAAGTGATTGAGATCGAGTGCGGCGGTATGCAAGCGTCGCATGAGGGGGGG
>NW_014630344.1:0-227 GCF_000485595.1 Priapulus caudatus | reverse complement strand
CGTCATAGGTTTATACCTGTCGTACGCTACGTCATAGGGATATATCTGTCCTACGCTACGTCATAGATTTTTACCTGTCGTACGCTACGTTATAGGTTTATACCTGTCGTACGCTACGTCATAGGGTTATACCTGTCCTACGCTACGTCATAGGTTTATACCTGTCCTACGCTACGTCATAGGTTTATACCTGTCCTACGCTACGTCATAGGTGTATACCTGTCGTA
>NW_014630343.1:0-227 GCF_000485595.1 Priapulus caudatus | reverse complement strand
CGGGGATGCTGAGAGAACGCGCGGGGATGCTGAGAGAACGTGCGGGGATGCTGAGAGAATGCGCGGGGATTCGGAGAGAACGCGAGGGGATGCTGAGAGAACGCGCGGGGATGCTGAGAGAACGCGCGGGCTGCTGAGAGAATGCGCGGGGATGCTGAGAGAATGCGCGGGGATGCTGAGAGAATGCGCGGGGATGCTGAGAGAATGCGCGGGGATGCTGAGAGAAC
>NW_014630342.1:0-227 GCF_000485595.1 Priapulus caudatus | reverse complement strand
CTATGCACTATGTACTACGTACTATGTACTACGTACTATGTAGTATGAACTACGTACTATGTACTATGCACTATGCACTATGCACTATGTACTACGTACTACGTACTACGTACTATGTACTACGTATTATGTACTACGTACTATGTACTATGTACTATGTACTATGTACTACGTACAACGTACTGTGTACTATGTTCTATGTACTACGTACTACGTACTACGTACTA
>NW_014630340.1:0-227 GCF_000485595.1 Priapulus caudatus | reverse complement strand
GAATGTGAGAGCGAGAAAGTATATGTCTTCGATTCTTCTCCGTGATTTTCTTCCGCGGTGAATCGCTTCTTCGTCTAACGACGCAGACGAACACGATTCCCGTCTCCCGCGCGCGACGTTACGCGTATATATCTATCTATCTATCTATATATATATATATATATATATATATCGAGTCGTGACCTGGCCATTTACTCACAGCTAAGCTATTAGCTTTCTTTACCTCG
>NW_014630339.1:0-227 GCF_000485595.1 Priapulus caudatus | reverse complement strand
CGTCGTAACGTTGCGACAACTTTCGGGTTGTAACGTTGCAACAACTTTCGCGTCGTAATGTTGCGACAACTCTTGGGTCGTAACGTTGCAACAACTTTTGCGCCGTAACGTTGCAACAACTTTCGCGTCGTAACCTTGCAACAACTTTTGGGTCGTAACGTTGCAACAACTTTCGGGTCGTAATGTTGCGACAACTTTCGCGTCGTAACGTTGCAACAACTTTCGCG
>NW_014630338.1:0-227 GCF_000485595.1 Priapulus caudatus | reverse complement strand
CGTAGAATTCTGGGATTTCTTTAATCTATTCATTCCTTCTGTAGTCAATTTTGTTGTTCCTGCTGCAATCATGCATTTCGCTGTTCCTGATGTAAAACCAGACGCCGTTGACGAAACTGTCGTTATGCAACGTGGCGCTAAACGTATTATCTTTTTATTCTTATGCACTATTGCTACCGCAGTAAGCTTCCATAATTTCCTCGGCTTACCACCTGTAATCGGTATGC
>NW_014630337.1:0-227 GCF_000485595.1 Priapulus caudatus | reverse complement strand
ACACACACACACACACACACACACACACACACACACACACACACACACACACACACACACACACACACACACACACTCGCGCTCGCGCGCGCACGTACACATGCATGCACGTATGCACACAAATATATATATATAATATAGTAGAAAGGCTCTTAGGTTGCACGATATTTAGTTGTTATATTTAAAAAAAAAGAATAATCCGACATTTAGTTTTACACAAGCGCCAT
>NW_014630336.1:0-227 GCF_000485595.1 Priapulus caudatus | reverse complement strand
GTGTGTGTGTGTGTGTGTGTGTGTGTGTGTGTGTGTGTGTGTGTGTGTGTGTGTGTGTGTGTGTGTGTGTATGCGTGTGTGTACGGTATTGGTTCATTCCTCCTGATGTCCCTTGATTTTGCGCTCGCACACACACACACGCACAGCCACACACGCACGCGCGCGCGCTCGCACACGCAGAGAACGAGAGATTGAGAAGAAATAAAATTTGAAAGAGAGAGATATGG
>NW_014630335.1:0-227 GCF_000485595.1 Priapulus caudatus | reverse complement strand
GCAAGTAGGAGTCCATAATTGAAAATAATAAATAATAGATTTCTATTAATGGCTCTTGATATATAATAACCAGTGCAGAGTAAATCCTAAAGACTAAATTAATATTATATATAATATTATACATATAATATTATATAAACAAGCCAAGTCGATCGTATCTCCCACGTTGACTGCTTGTTCTGTTGTGGTGGGTTGAGCTGTTGTGGTGGGTTGAGCTGTAAGAAGAG
>NW_014630334.1:0-228 GCF_000485595.1 Priapulus caudatus | reverse complement strand
GGAAGACCCGCGACTGACGACCACCACGAGGACGACCACGACAACGACGACCACGACAACGACGACCACCACCACCACGACCACCACGACGACAACGACCACCACCACGGCGACGACGACCACCACGACCACCACCACGACGACCACCACCACCACCACGACGACCACGACGACAAGGACGACGACGACGACATCCACCACGACCACCACGACCACAACCACCACGAC
>NW_014630333.1:0-228 GCF_000485595.1 Priapulus caudatus | reverse complement strand
CTTGATTGTTTGACTGAAATGCAGCCGATACCAATGAAAACAAGATTGGTAAAGAATAAAAAGAGAAAACAGCATTTCGATCGGGACAGTGAAGCTCTATTTGCTGCTATTATAATAATGATAGCGGTAGCATTTATACTAGCGAACACTTAAATTTTAGGAGAAATACCATGTCAAAAGACACACTAGAGGCACACTTAACATCCTTGGGATGTCGTTCTGTAGAGG
>NW_014630332.1:0-228 GCF_000485595.1 Priapulus caudatus | reverse complement strand
TCTCTCTCTTCTTCTCTCTCTCTCTCTCTCTCTCTCTCTCTCTCTCTTCTCGCTCTCTTTTCGTCTCTCTCTCTCTCTCTCTCTCTCTCTCTCTCTTCTTTCGCTCTCTCTCTATCTCTCGCGCTCTCTCTCTCTCTACATACATATGTATATGTACATATAATATATATATAACCGAACAGGTGTCACACCGAACCGCGTAACACGCTCGAAATGGCATCTCCATGG
>NW_014630331.1:0-228 GCF_000485595.1 Priapulus caudatus | reverse complement strand
ATAGCTGGCCAGTAGATGACCCATAGCTAGCCAGTAGATGACCCATAGCTAGCCAGTAGATGACCCATAGCTGGCCAGTAGATGACCCATAGCTGGACAGTAGATGACTTATAGCTGGCCAGTAGATGACTTATAGCTGGCCAGTAGATGACTTATAGCTGGCCAGTAGATGACTTATAGCTGGCCAGTAGATGACTTATAGCTGGCCAGTAGATGACTTATAGCTGG
>NW_014630330.1:0-228 GCF_000485595.1 Priapulus caudatus | reverse complement strand
GCCTGCATGCATGCCTGCTTGCCTGCTTGTACCTGTCTACCTGCCTGCATGCCTGCCTGCCTGCTTGCTTCCTCGCTTCCCTGACTGGCTATCGGTCTGTTTGCCTGCCCGCCTACCTTCCTGCCTACCTGCCTGCATGCCTGCACGCATGCCTGCTTGCTTCCCCGCTTCCCTGACTGGCTGGTCTGTTTGCCTGCCTCCCTACCTGCCCGCCTACCTGCCTCCCTA
>NW_014630329.1:0-228 GCF_000485595.1 Priapulus caudatus | reverse complement strand
GTTCTGTTTCTTTGGTGCCTATGCAATCGTTTCGATCCCAGCAGGTAAGCTGGTGAATAAACTGGGTTACCAGAAAGGCATTGTAAGCGGTCTATTAGTTGCCGCTTTGGGTTGTGCTCTGTTCTATCCTGCAGCAGCTACTAATGCGTATCCGGTATTCTTAGGCGCCCTGTTTGTTTTGGCCGCAGGCATTACCATTTTACAAGTGTCAGCCAATCCTTATGTAGC
>NW_014630328.1:0-228 GCF_000485595.1 Priapulus caudatus | reverse complement strand
TCCTCTCTCTCATCCTCCTCCTGCCCGCGATGGTGGTGGTGGATATATCTCTCCCCTCCTCCCTACGTGTATCAGTAGTAGATAATAGGGAATGAGTGTGACTTCAATAAACAAGGGAATGAGTGTGACTTCAATAAACAAGGGAATGAGTGTGACTTCAATAAACAAGGGAATGAGTGTGACTTCAATAAACAAGGGAATGAGTGTGACTTCAATAAACAAGGGAAT
>NW_014630327.1:0-228 GCF_000485595.1 Priapulus caudatus | reverse complement strand
AGTGTGCGCGTATATATAGGTTCACACTGTCGAAACTATATTGTATAATAGAGACGCTATGGGAGAGTTAAATCGATAAGTTTTGTCATAGACATGACCAGCACGCACTCGGTGCTCACACGATACTTGGATATATTGTTACACTAAAGTGCTGAATAAATCCGTATAACAGTAGGCCTACTCAGCATATGCCAGTAGCAGGCCCGTAGCCAGGGGGGGTTCGGGGAG
>NW_014630326.1:0-228 GCF_000485595.1 Priapulus caudatus | reverse complement strand
CCATCACCACCACCACTACCACCACCTCCATCCATCACCACCACCACTACCACTACTACCACCACCACCACCACCACCACCACCATCATCATCACCACCATCATCATCACCACCACCACCATCACCACCATCACCACCACCACCACCACCACCATCACACCACCACCACCACCACCACCACTGCCGCCGTCGCCGCCACCACCACCACCACCACCAATGCCACCACCA
>NW_014630325.1:0-228 GCF_000485595.1 Priapulus caudatus | reverse complement strand
TGCCCCGCTCATACGCTACACGTGTAAGATAATGCACACACCTAATGCACTACTCAGCACACACGCGATCAATGGTCGCGTCTGAATGCGCGTCTATTATACGCACGGCGAGATGCCGACCAGTAGAGACCAGATGTCCGTAATCCGTCCATTAGAACATGTCCGCGTGCGGGGCCAACACGTTACGTAACCAGCCGGTCACCGGGCGTTGATGTCTCTCTCTCTCTC
>NW_014630324.1:0-228 GCF_000485595.1 Priapulus caudatus | reverse complement strand
TATATATATATATATATACATATATATATATATATATATATATATATATATATGACACACATGCGTGCATACACGCACGTAAATACACATATTCATATTGACGCGTACACACACATACGCTCACATGAATACACAAGCACACACGTGAACATCTACATGCATAAGTATGAGATAGAGATAGAGGGAGGAGAGAGAGAGAAAGCTCAGGAGAGACATGGAGACAGCATA
>NW_014630322.1:0-228 GCF_000485595.1 Priapulus caudatus | reverse complement strand
AGAGAGAGAGGTGGGAGGGAGGGAGAGAGAGAGAGGGGGAGGGAGGGAGAGAGAGAGAGAGGGAGGGAGAGATGTTTACCTTCTAGATACTTTTCGATTGGGTGCTTACATCCGTCGCATTTCGTGGAAACGGGTCCGGAGGGGGAAATACAGCGTGTGTCCTGTATGCCCTACTGCAGACAGCAGCCCCCGGTGTACGTTTATCCTGCTTCTTCTCCTCCTCCTCCT
>NW_014630321.1:0-228 GCF_000485595.1 Priapulus caudatus | reverse complement strand
TTATCTAGGTAATTTATCTTGGTAACTCTATTACTGACTTATCGCTGTTCACACGATAAATAGACAATGTTTTACCTATCGATTGAATTTCTTGAGAATCAGTTTTATCACAAATCATATCTATCATCTGACTGCGAAGTTCGCGATCATCAACAGATAGTTTAATTTTAACTAATTCATGATGCAATAAAGCGATTTCAAGCTCTTTTAAAACTTCTTCCGTAAGGC
>NW_014630320.1:0-228 GCF_000485595.1 Priapulus caudatus | reverse complement strand
CTCTCTCTCTCCTCTCTCTCTCTCCCTCCTCCTCTCTCTCTCTCTCTCTCCTTCCTCTCTCTCTCTCTCTCTCTCTCTCTCTCTCTCTCTCTCTTTGTCTCTCCTCCTTCCGCCCCATCCCATCCTCCCTCCCTCCCTCTTTCTATTAATAAGCAATAGTGTCCCTGTTTACGTCGCATTAGACACTCGCGCGTTGGTGTAACTCATCATTAAACATTGATGGGACTT
>NW_014630319.1:0-228 GCF_000485595.1 Priapulus caudatus | reverse complement strand
ATCCACGCACCACAAATCAAAATCCCGGCAACCTATATGCGCGGTGGTACCAGCAAAGGCGTCTTTTTTAACCTCACCGACCTGCCCGAATCTGCGCAGCAACCCGGAGCAGCCCGAGACGCCTTATTGTTACGCGTGATTGGCAGTCCTGACCCTTATGGCAAACAAACCGACGGCATGGGTGGCGCGACTTCAAGCACCAGCAAAACTGTCATTCTATCAAAGAGC
>NW_014630318.1:0-228 GCF_000485595.1 Priapulus caudatus | reverse complement strand
GAGAACGGTTTTGCTAAGTTGTGGGTCGATAGCCATAAAAATGTTGATATCCTGTTGAGCTGACGGTATTGCCTAATGTATCTGTGAGACTGCGGGCATTGCCATTTATTTCGCCAATACAGCTGATGCTTTCTCCTGTTACAGCGATAGCTTGCAGCAATTGGCTTTCTTTCTCAAGGGGAACACTAAACAACAACTGATAATCATCACCGCCCGATAAAGCATAGG
>NW_014630317.1:0-228 GCF_000485595.1 Priapulus caudatus | reverse complement strand
ACAAGGAGGAGGTAGAGGAGCTAGGTGGAGGAAGCGGAGGAGGAGGAGGAGGGGAGGCGGAAAACGATAAACAAGAGAAAGTAGAAAGTAGAAATTAAGAAGAACGGAATATGAGAAGGAGAAGGGTGGACATGAGGAGGAGGAGGAGCAGGGAAGAGGAGTGGAATAATGGTTGGAAGAAGAAAGAGAATAATAAGGAGGGCTTAAAGAAGGAGGAGCGGGAGTGAC
>NW_014630316.1:0-228 GCF_000485595.1 Priapulus caudatus | reverse complement strand
TAGTAGTAGTAGTAGTAGTAGTAGTAGTAGTAGTAGTAGTAGTAGTAGTAGTAGTAGTAGCAGTAGTAGTAGTATTTGCATGTGGGTATGCGACAATGGTTGGCGGGTCTCAGGGCGGCGGGTGGTTCCTTCAGGATGAATACTTATGTCGGTGAAAATCGTTCGTTAGTTGCAAGCGATAGAACGGGGAAAGAAAACCGCGCGCACCATACATACCTCACCATACAT
>NW_014630315.1:0-228 GCF_000485595.1 Priapulus caudatus | reverse complement strand
CTCTCTCTCTCTCTCTCTCTCTCTCTCTCTCTCTCTCTCTCTCTCTCTCGCTCTCTCTCTCTCTCTCTCTCTCTCTCTGCTCTCTCTCTCTCTCTCTCCCGGTCTCTCTCGCTTACTCTCGTATTTCTTCTAGTCGGTGCTAAGTGCAAGTCGTCGTGTGTACCTCGTGGTGCTAATGATTAGGTGCGGAAGCTGCTACTGCTGCTGCTGCTGCTACTGCTGCTACCA
>NW_014630314.1:0-228 GCF_000485595.1 Priapulus caudatus | reverse complement strand
GCGCGCCGCCTGGCTATATCGTCTGCCGTGCCTTCCCGCGCGCGCCGCCTGGCTATATCGTCTGCCGTGCCTTCCCGCGCGTCGCCGCCGCCTGGCTATATCGTCTACCGTGCCTTTCCGCACGCGCCGCCGCCGCCTGGCTATATCGTCTGCCGTGCCTTCCCGCGCGTCGCCGCCGCCTGGCTATATCGTCTACCGTGCCTTTCCGCACGCGCCGCCTGGCTATAT
>NW_014630313.1:0-228 GCF_000485595.1 Priapulus caudatus | reverse complement strand
GCTGTTGATAATATATATATATAGAGAGAGAGAGAAAGAGAGAGAGAGAGAAAATAATAATAATATGAAAATATATTATAGCATAGAAAAATAGAATATTGTGTCAGTTATTTTATACACATTTATTGTATATAAAAAATTGACACTTTAAAATATATTTTTCTATAGTATAAATTTCTATCTACGTGGCTGTCCATGTGTTTTTACTCTCTCTCTCTCTCTCTCTCT
>NW_014630312.1:0-228 GCF_000485595.1 Priapulus caudatus | reverse complement strand
TCATCTGTTGCGCTATCCCGCGCGGTGGGATGTGTGACAGCGGCGGTTAGTATGACGTGAAGTTGTCGAGATAATCAGCGGTGCATTTATTGCCGGCGTTTTTCTCTCCCGTTTACGGCGCTGTTATATAGAGTGTGTCGTTATCACCATGACTGCGCATGTTTCCGTGTAGCGCGTGTGACCATGACGCTTTGTCGTGTCATCATTAGCTGGCGCTCTCTCTCTCTC
>NW_014630311.1:0-228 GCF_000485595.1 Priapulus caudatus | reverse complement strand
ATAGGCGCAGATCGTCCTCACTCAGCATCATTAATTCGGGCTTCAACTTTCGTAATTCTGCTGCGAAGATTCCCCAGCCATCCTGCCTTTCCAAATGACCATCTGCATCGAATAATTTGGTTTTTCCAGTGCCACAACTCGGTGACTTTTGCTTGAGAATACAGCCAATCAATTGAGGGTATTGTTGTAAAATACTGGCCGCATAGTTTCGCAGCACGGAGGTATGAT
>NW_014630310.1:0-228 GCF_000485595.1 Priapulus caudatus | reverse complement strand
GTAGTATATATATATATATATATATATATATATATATATATATATAGGTTAAGAAGCTGAATGATTGTGGGAGTAGGCATAGCGTCCGCTGTCATGCTAATCGCGTACAAACTCCGGTAACTGCATCCGTGTGTAGCGGTGTGAGCGTCGCTGTGTGTGTGTGTGTGTGTGTGTGTGTGTGTGTGTGTGTGTGTGTGTGTGTGTGTGTGTGTGTGTGTGTGTGTGTGT
>NW_014630309.1:0-228 GCF_000485595.1 Priapulus caudatus | reverse complement strand
GCGTGCGTGCGTACCAGTGTGCAACTTTTTACATTTAGAATCGGTGCCGTGTCAATGTCTGCTCTATAAATCTTTGCATGTGTACATATGTCTACACACTCACGCGTTCACGTTTCACTGAGTACACTATAATGTTGGAAGCTCTGCTATCTGCCAGTAGTGATAGCTGGGTGGCTGGTAACGTTTAGGTGTATTGTCTTGATTGTATAGAAGTTGTAGCAGGGGCGT
>NW_014630308.1:0-228 GCF_000485595.1 Priapulus caudatus | reverse complement strand
TTCGGGGCGGTAAAGCTGCTCCCTTCGGGATAACCGGTAGAAAAATCGCGGATGCATTTGGTGGGGCACTTTTCAAGGGCAGCTTCAGCAGTCTCTGCGGAATCGTAGTCGACCCGGGCGAGAAGGTTTTCGATCTTATAGGCTTCAGGCGCATTCTTTTTGCAGATTTGACAGGCGATGCAGCCGACCTGGCAGTACTTGCGCACCAGGGCCCCCTTGTCGGTGCTG
>NW_014630307.1:0-228 GCF_000485595.1 Priapulus caudatus | reverse complement strand
GTAATCAACTCACCTAGCTGCGTCTTAATGTACAGTGTAATCAACTCACCTAGCTGCGTCTTAATGTACACGTAGTAATACACCACCTAGCTGCGTCTTAATGTACACGTGTAATCAACTCACCTAGCTGCGTCTTAATGTACACGTGTAATCAACTCACCTAGCTGCGTCTTAATGTACACGTGTAATCAACCCACCTAGCTGCGTATTAATGTACACGTGTAATCA
>NW_014630306.1:0-228 GCF_000485595.1 Priapulus caudatus | reverse complement strand
ACACACACACACACACACACACACACACACACACACACACACACACACACACACACACACACACACACACACACACACACACACACACACACACACACACACACACACACACACACACACACACACACACACACACACACACACACACACACACACACACACACACACACACACACACACACACACACACACACACACACATTAAACAACCAAATAGATGCTATTTAG
>NW_014630305.1:0-228 GCF_000485595.1 Priapulus caudatus | reverse complement strand
GCGACTAACGACGACGGCGACTAACGACGACGGCGACTAACGACGACGGCGACTAACGAAGTGTGAAAGCCTACACGGAATGTATCGTATGAATCGAGTATCGAGTAGGTTCAGGCGTGAGTAAATAACGTTTCAGTGCTGCTGTACTCTACTGCTGTACTCTACTGCTGTACTCTACTGCTGTACTCTACGTTTCTCTCTCTTTCCCTCTGTTTCTCTCTCTCTCTC
>NW_014630304.1:0-228 GCF_000485595.1 Priapulus caudatus | reverse complement strand
GAGGGGAAGAGCAGGAAGATGGGAGGAGGGGAGGAGGAGAGGAGGAGGAGGAGGGGAGGAGGAGGGGAGGAGGGAGGAGAGTAGGAGGAGGGGGAGAAGAGGCAAGCATATGGTCGGAGCGGCTCACGTGCACGTGGAAAGAATGGCGGCACTTCACACGTCGTTTAGCGTGTTCCCAACACGCACGCACCGGCCTCTCTCTGTATCGATGCCTTCCCTCCTGCTCCT
>NW_014630303.1:0-228 GCF_000485595.1 Priapulus caudatus | reverse complement strand
CTATTGGATCAAAACGGACAATCTCAAATATGACAGATGTTCCTAAGTAATCCTAAACCATGGCTAACGCACGTTATATGTTAGAGTTCCCACATTATCAATGTGTTTAATCTCACATTATCAAACTGTAATCTGCTGAATCAGGCGTCTGTATCATCACCCTTGTCCATTGGCGATTTTGCATTGATAAATTTCACCCTTGACAAATTTAAACGACTTCGAAATTTC
>NW_014630302.1:0-228 GCF_000485595.1 Priapulus caudatus | reverse complement strand
GGTGATGACGATGATGGTGATGACGATGATGGTGATGACGATGATGGTGATGACGATGATGGTGATGACGATGATGGTGATGACGATGATGGTGATGACGATGATGGCGATGACGATGATGGCGATGACGATGATGGTGATGACGATGGTGGCGATGACGATGATGGTGATGACGATGATGGTGATGACGATGATGGTGATGACGATGATGGTGATGACGATGATGGT
>NW_014630301.1:0-228 GCF_000485595.1 Priapulus caudatus | reverse complement strand
GTGCGTGCGAATGGCAGTAAGGATACGTTAAAAAAGGTGCCAAGCTTTTTAGTGGCGATAGGGTACTAACAAAAGAAAACCAAACTTTACGCATGCAATTTGCTGATCAATCTGAGCTACAAGTTTTGGGTAATAGTGAGGTTGTTTTAGATAAATTAAGCCATCACAAAAATACGGGCATGGTTGATACACGTGTACGCTTAAATTCGGGTAGTGTTAACACTTGGG
>NW_014630300.1:0-228 GCF_000485595.1 Priapulus caudatus | reverse complement strand
GCTAACACGCAAATGAAAAGAATCTGGGGAAGTCTAAACTTTGACAGCTTGTATCAAGCCTATGGGGCGGATCGAAACCGTGTGGTCAAGGCGATGGAATACTTGCAAGAGAAAAATATGATTGGGCTGGAAACCAAGTTGATTACTGAGGTGTATCAGGTCGATGGTCAAAAATTAGCGGATACCGAACTGGCGCAAAGCCTGTATAGCTACTTTACTGACAAGGAG
>NW_014630299.1:0-228 GCF_000485595.1 Priapulus caudatus | reverse complement strand
GCGGACATTCCAGTGCTGTAATCCATCTCTTCGGAGTCTGTATAGCTTGTTTCAGTCATTATTAAATACCTGTGTAAATTCTATGGTCGTTTGGCTAACTTCTACATTATTTATATCGGGCTTAAATTTTCACTGTATAATCGCCACGCATTCATCGCATTATCTAGTCCTTGAGTATAAGGGCAATATGTCCATGATCAATATCCCATAATGCTTTCCTGTTTTGTT
>NW_014630298.1:0-228 GCF_000485595.1 Priapulus caudatus | reverse complement strand
CGTGCGTGTGTGCGTGTGTGTGTGCGTGCGTGTGTGCGTGTGTGCATGTGTGTGTGCATGTGTGTGTGTGTGTGTGCGCGCGCGAGTGAGTGTGCGTACGTGCGTGCGTGCGCGCGCGCGTGCGTGCGTGTGTGCGTGGTGTGTGTGCGTGTATGTGTGAGTGTGTGCGTGCGTGCGTGCGCGCGCGTGTGTGTGTGTGCGTAAGTGTGTGTGTGTGTGTGTGTGTGT
>NW_014630297.1:0-228 GCF_000485595.1 Priapulus caudatus | reverse complement strand
TCCTCCTCCTCATACTCCATCCCCTCTCCCGCCTTGCCCCTGCCAGGCTGGGGTCAGCTTGTCTTCAGAACATGCTCCGGGTTTGGAAGACCATCCTTTCTGCTCACGGAACATGTGAGCGTGTCAAATGCCAAAAAAACAAGAAATAGGAGATTAAAAGTCAACGGAGGACGTGCATAACAGGGGTGGGGTGGATGGTTGTTATATACTGTAGCGAACAATATTATG
>NW_014630296.1:0-228 GCF_000485595.1 Priapulus caudatus | reverse complement strand
TCTTGGTGCAATAGCTGGTTATCTGTTTCGTTCCGCACAGGAAGACAGTAACGTGCCCTCTGTTGAACCGAAAAAATAAAAATAGTTAGCAATTTTTTATTCAGATAACTTTATAAAAACTCAATGCCAGTTTGGGACAGCCCTATCAGATCAATATTACTGGCATTTATATCCAAGTCAATCGCCATTATAGCCAGTGAGTTTTGTGTAAACTCTCCGTCCTTGAGC
>NW_014630295.1:0-228 GCF_000485595.1 Priapulus caudatus | reverse complement strand
GTTTCTACACTATCTTCTTGCGCGCGGGCACGGGCATGTTTATCACGATAGATAACGTAAGCACGTGAAATTTGCTGATGACCTTCACGCATCAATGCAAGCTCAACTTGATCTTGAATATCTTCGATGTGGAAAGTGCCACCATCAGGAATACGGCGAGTTAATGCATTTACAACCAATTCAGTTAAGTTTTTAACAATTTCATGGATGCGGTTACTGGCAGCAGCG
>NW_014630294.1:0-228 GCF_000485595.1 Priapulus caudatus | reverse complement strand
ACACACACACACACACACCTTAACGAACCGTAATCATCACTCGACTAAACAGGATCTCTCTAGTCTCTCTCTCTCGCTTCCCCGCGGCCTTCCTCTCTCTCTGTATCACATTCTCTGGCATTCGCTCGCTCTCTCTCTCCCCCTCTCTCTCTCTCTCACTCTCGTTCTCTCTCTCGGCCGTTCTCTCTCTCAAATACACACTCTCACGATCGCTCTCTCTCTCTCTCC
>NW_014630293.1:0-228 GCF_000485595.1 Priapulus caudatus | reverse complement strand
GCCGTGCATAGTCACTATAGTGCATAGTGCAGAAGTGCATACACTATAGTGCATAAGTGCATAGTGCATCATAGTGCATAATGCATGAGTGTGCACTATGCACTAGTGCATTACACTGTATAGTGCATAGTGCATGCACTATGCATTACAGTGTATGCACTATGCACTATGCACTATGCATTATGCACTATGCACTATGCATTATGCACTATGCACTATGCACTATGC
>NW_014630292.1:0-228 GCF_000485595.1 Priapulus caudatus | reverse complement strand
TCTCTCTCTCTCTCTCTCCCCCCCTTCCCTCTCTCCCTCTCTCTCCCCTCCCCCCTTCTCCCATACCCCTCTCAGCATGACTCACCAGGTAGAACAGCGAGCGATCCTCCGGTGGCTTCAGCTTCAGCTGTCTCCGCACACGCGTCAAAGGCTTCACCGGCTCAGCTTCCCTCATCCTCCCGTTACCACCCTCGCCGGCCGTCGCCGCGGCAACTGCAACGCGACAAC
>NW_014630291.1:0-228 GCF_000485595.1 Priapulus caudatus | reverse complement strand
ACGATCCAGCGTGCCGACGGGCAAAACCTTTTGTTTCTCTTTACCTTTATGCCGAATGACGAGCGAACCTTTCTCCCAATCAAAAATAGCGATGCTGGGTATTTTCTTACCACGTTGATCAGAAAAACGGCTGGGTTGTAGACCTTGTTGCGTGATAATGCCACGACTATCACGTACGATGCTACCCGGCCTAATCAGCTTAAAAATACCGCTGGCACGTGCCTCACT
>NW_014630290.1:0-228 GCF_000485595.1 Priapulus caudatus | reverse complement strand
TGCAATCCATTTGGCAGGAAGCTGTATAATACTAGTAATAAAATAATGCGGCCGTTGGTAGCGACAAAACGGCATTGAATTCCAAACTGCTACACTCGTTTCATGAATTTCAAACTGCTAAAAGCTTTGCTCATCAAGGGAGCAGGATTTACCGAGTTGCGAGAGAGAGATGACTGCTATATCTTGCTGCTATGTATTAGGTCTGTGGTACAGCTTGTGTCCATATAT
>NW_014630289.1:0-228 GCF_000485595.1 Priapulus caudatus | reverse complement strand
CAATCACCGGATTTGCCCATGATCCAGATGATGTCCAGGATCTGATAAAGATGGTTGGAGGCGCGCCACTGGTAATTAAACTGCTCGAAGGTACTCAGGGCATCGGTGTCGTATTGGCAGAAACTAAAAAAGCCGCAGAAAGTGTTATCGAAGCTTTCATGGGACTAAAGGCCAATATTATGGTTCAGGAATTTATTAAAGAATCTGCCGGTTCAGATATACGTTGTC
>NW_014630288.1:0-228 GCF_000485595.1 Priapulus caudatus | reverse complement strand
TTCCTCCTCCTCCCACCTCCTCCTCCTTCTCCTCCTCCTCCTCCTCCTCCTCGCTCTCACATCCTCCTCATCCTCCTCCTACCACCGCCTCCTCCTCCTCCTCTCTTTCCTCCTCCTCCTCCTCCTCATCTTCCTCCATCGTCCTCCTCCTCCTCCTTCTCGCTCTCACATTCTCTCCCTCCTCCTCCTCTCTCCTACCACCACAGCCTCTACCTCCTCCTGCTCTCT
>NW_014630287.1:0-228 GCF_000485595.1 Priapulus caudatus | reverse complement strand
CTGATGTAACCCGCGGCCGTCTCCATGTAGCCACGGAGCCGTGTGAGTGTAGCCACGGGGCCGTATGATGTAACCCGCGGCCGTCTCCATGTAGCCACGGGGCCGTATGAGTGTAGCCACAGGGCCGTCTGATGTAACCCGCGGCCGTCTCCATGTAGTCACGGGGCCGTCTGATGTAACCCGCGGCCGTCTCCATGTAGTCACGGGGCCGTCTGATGTAACCCGCGG
>NW_014630286.1:0-228 GCF_000485595.1 Priapulus caudatus | reverse complement strand
ACACACACACACACACACACACACACCTCCTCTCTCCATATACCGCACGTATAGCGTGGTATAGAAAGCCAGCCGTTGAGTCGTTAGCGACCATACATCAGGTAACCGGAGGCGGCGGCGGTAATGCGGCGAAAATCTGCTGTAAACGGCGGGAAATTACCGTCGCCGCGAAAATTGCTGCTGGCCAGGGAACGAGAATGCGAACATTGTGAAAAAAAACCCAGTGCT
>NW_014630285.1:0-228 GCF_000485595.1 Priapulus caudatus | reverse complement strand
TATACAATGAATATAGAATGAGCAAGAAGATACTGTACACTTTAAGGAAACATTGAACATTAAAAAAATGCAGAGAACACCTCACATTCTCCGGCAGTGACGAAACACGACAAGCGCGAATAGGAAGAAAAGCAAAGTGCGGTTACAAACAAACACACAGGCATGAGCAGAAATCCCGCACCACCCCACGATCACCCCCACCCTCACCGCCACTCTCGCACTCACCCT
>NW_014630284.1:0-228 GCF_000485595.1 Priapulus caudatus | reverse complement strand
GTTGAGAGCCGGAGACGGGGCTCTCTTGCCTTGAGCTGTGACAACTTACGATTCCGGCTGGATTACGTTGTATTATTCTAACCGCGGAATTCAAACCAGGACGTAATTGTCGGGCAAACAGTACGAAAAGTTAAACAAATAGGAAAACACGAAAGCTTTATAGTCTTCGCTTTTGCGGTCGCAGTACACACACACGCACATGCACGCACACACGCACACACATACACA
>NW_014630283.1:0-228 GCF_000485595.1 Priapulus caudatus | reverse complement strand
TGTCTTACCCTTCTCTCACTATTTCACCCTCCCCTCTCTCTCCCTTTGTCTTACCCTTTTCTCTCTATTTCCCCCTCCCCCTCTCTCCCCCCTTGTCTTACCCTTTTCTCACTATTTCCCCCTCTCCTTGTATCTCTTCCCCTGTCTTACCTTTCTCTCTCTATTTCACCCTCGCCCTCTCTCTCCCCCTGTCTTACCCTTCTCTCATCTCTCTCTCTCTCTCTCTCT
>NW_014630282.1:0-228 GCF_000485595.1 Priapulus caudatus | reverse complement strand
TACTTTCATTTTTTTTTCACTTAGTGTAGTGGAGACAAGCAGAAAATAATAATATTATAGAAGGGGCTTATAGTTATGCAGAACCACGTGAATGGTAAAAAACCTGGGGGGACATTTGATAGTGTGTCCCCCACCCTTCAAAAAGTGGGGGGGGCGTGTCCCCCGTATCCCCGTGGCACTTGCGCCCATGACAGTATGGACTGAAGAACACTGCATAATATAGTGTGA
>NW_014630281.1:0-228 GCF_000485595.1 Priapulus caudatus | reverse complement strand
GTGTGTGTGTGTGTGTGTGTGTGTGTGTGTGTGTGTGTGTGTGTGTGTGTGTGTGTGTGTGTGTGTGTGTGTGTGTGTGTGTGTGTGTGTGTGTGTGTGTGTGTGTTTATATCGGGAGTAGGAAATAAGAATTTTTTTATCCTCTTCTTATACTTATCCTATACACGCATTCATTTCCCGATTACCTACTCCTTATATAAATAAATAAATAAATAAATATATATATAT
>NW_014630280.1:0-228 GCF_000485595.1 Priapulus caudatus | reverse complement strand
AGAGAGAGAGAGAGAGAGAGAGAAGTAGCGCGTGTGTGTGTGTGAGTGAGAGAGAGAGAGAGAAAGATAGAGAGAGAGTGAACCAGAGAGGGAGTGTGTATATGTCAGAGAGAGAGAGAGAGGTGTGCGCGTGTGTGTGAGAAAGAGAGAGAGAACCAAAGAGGGAGTGTTTGAGGGGGAAGCTAACGTTGGCACGCTGAGTAAAAAGCCGTTGGGCCAACGTTGGCA
>NW_014630279.1:0-228 GCF_000485595.1 Priapulus caudatus | reverse complement strand
TTTTCTAAAAGATTTGGTTGCCAAGGTGCCAGATGTCCGAGAAGGTGGCATTGAGGGAGACAAGAGTTCAAACACTGGCAGTGATAACACATTCAAACCCAGGTGCTAAACCTAGGTATTAGGTGTGGAGTAAGCAAGTAAACTGTGCACCAGCTAAATGTTGTGCTTCTTGAGCCTTGATCTGTATTGCATTGTTATAGCCTAGTTGAGCTGGCATTAAGTAAGGTT
>NW_014630277.1:0-228 GCF_000485595.1 Priapulus caudatus | reverse complement strand
AGGTGGTGGTGGATTGTGGATGTCAAGGGGAGAGGTGGGGGTGGATTGTATATGTCATGAGGAGAGGTGGGGGTGGATTGTATATGTCATGGGGAGAGGTGGGGGTGGATTGTATATGTCATGAGGAGAGGTGGGGGAATGTGCATGTGCATGTCATGGGGAGAGGTGGGGGTGGATTGTATATGTCATGAGGAGAGGTGGGGGAATGTGCATGTGCATGTCATGGGG
>NW_014630276.1:0-228 GCF_000485595.1 Priapulus caudatus | reverse complement strand
CCTCTCTCTCTCTCTCTCTCTCTCTCTCTCTCTCTACAAGCGCATACGCGCACACAGGCGGACGCGTGTGTACGTTCTCCTTCTCCCCCTCTCTCCTTCTCCCCCTCCTCCTCCTCCCCACTCCTCCCTGCTGACTCACCTCTGGATGGTGATCTCCAGCCAGTTTCCGCTCTTCCTCCCCCCTCTCTCCTTCTCCTCCTCCTCCTCCTCCCTGCCTTCTCCCTGCTC
>NW_014630275.1:0-228 GCF_000485595.1 Priapulus caudatus | reverse complement strand
GAGAGAGAGAGAGAGAGAGCGTGTGAGTTGGACGGGGTGCGTGTGCGATAGTGTCTGTGTGTGTGAGAGTTTTAGAGAGAGACAGAGCTCTGGGGTATTAAACGATTTTATACGTCAGTCACGTCTTCACGTCGAAGAAAAAAATTTTGCATTTGCGCTGAGGTTGTCATACTGCACCGTAAACTAGCTGTCTGTAATATATATATATATATATATATATATATATAT
>NW_014630274.1:0-228 GCF_000485595.1 Priapulus caudatus | reverse complement strand
ACCAAGCGGAGACTGGTCGAGTTTTTTCTGCCCCTGAACCAGCATCCCTTGCGTAAAATCCTCACCAACAATCTGCACCGATGAATCGGTACGACCAGCAATCTCAAGCGCCACATCACAGGTTCCAGTGGCGATATCGAGCACGCGGCCACCGGCTGGTACCTGTAACTGAGAAACAGCGTAACGCCGCCAGCGCCGATCAATGCCGAAAGAAAGCAAGCGATTGAG
>NW_014630273.1:0-228 GCF_000485595.1 Priapulus caudatus | reverse complement strand
GTAATTCAACTGGAGAGCAGCCTAATATATTTTTGAATTCATAATATAGCCTACTGCGACTCATGCAGGCAATATTACATAGCTCTTGAATAGATAGTCCTTTTGCAAGGTTGTTCTTAATATGACTTAGTGCTGCAGTGAGACAATTAGTATCAGGTTCTATTGAGCAGGAACTTAGAAGAAAATCACGTTCCTGTTTTCGCATCATTCGTATGATTAATTCTGATA
>NW_014630272.1:0-228 GCF_000485595.1 Priapulus caudatus | reverse complement strand
TACACGTACACACGCACATACACACACGTACGCACACATACACGCACATAAACACACGTACACACACATACACACACACGAACACACGCACATACACACACGTACACACACATACACGCACATACACGTACACACGCACATACACACACGTACGCACACATACACGCACATACACACACGTACACACACATACACGCACATACACGTACACACGCACGTACACACACG
>NW_014630271.1:0-228 GCF_000485595.1 Priapulus caudatus | reverse complement strand
ATGCACTATGCACCAAGCACTATAGCACTATGCACTATGCACTATGCACTATGCACTTGCACTATGCGCTATGCACTATGCACTATGCATGCGCTATGCACTATGCACCATGCACAATGCACCATGCACTATGCAGTATGCACTATGCACTATGCACTATGCACCATCCACCATGCACCATGCACTATGCACTATGCACTATGCAGTATGCACTATGCACCATGCACC
>NW_014630270.1:0-228 GCF_000485595.1 Priapulus caudatus | reverse complement strand
GGTAAGTACCCCGTTATTTGTGTCACCTTGCTCAATCCAAACGATCAAGGCTGTTATGCTAGCTTTGGCGCACACCCTAGTTTTGAAGTTGCCTTGGAGCGTGCGTTAACCGAGCTGTTGCAAGGTCGTGGCTTAAATGCCCTAGATGGTTTTGCTGCACCTGGTTTCGATCTGGACGAAATTGCTAGCTTACAAAATATTGAAACTCACTTTATCGATTCTAGCGGC
>NW_014630269.1:0-228 GCF_000485595.1 Priapulus caudatus | reverse complement strand
GAGAGAGAGGAGAGAGAGAAGAGAGAGAGAGAGAGAAGAGAGAGGGAGGCAGAGAGACAAGGAGGGAGAGAGAGAGAAGGAGAGAGGGAGAGCGAAAGAAGGAGGGAGAGAGATAGAAGGAGAGAGAAGGAGATAAGTAGAAAAAATAGGAAGGAGAGAGAGAAGGAGAGAGCGAAGGAGGGAGAGCGAGACAAGGTGAGATGGAGAGCTGGAGAAACAGGGAGAGAG
>NW_014630268.1:0-228 GCF_000485595.1 Priapulus caudatus | reverse complement strand
GAGCGCGCGCGAGAGAGAGAGAGACGCGTGATGTGCTGTCAGCATCAGATTGGGCGCGTCGTTGTTGAGAGAGCTGTTTTGTGTCAGTCGTCAAAGCGATCTCATCAAACACGCACTGTACACAAACACGAGACTGAGAAAGAGAGAGCGAGACAGAGAGAGAGGGAGGAAGAAAGAGGCAGAGAGAGAGAGAGAGAGAGAGAGAGAGAGAGAGAACAAAAACGGACG
>NW_014630267.1:0-228 GCF_000485595.1 Priapulus caudatus | reverse complement strand
GACTATGGAACAAATTGCTAATTTACATATTGAGAGGTTGCCAGAAGGCGTTTACCTGGCTACCTGCGACGATATCCCCGGTCTAATCGCCCAGGGGCGCACCATCACTGAGACCGTGGAAATTGCCAGGGATGTTGCCAGAAAGTTGCTTGAGGCTCAGACCGAACGTCACCAACAGGCGCCACTTGCGGCAGTTCAGGATTCATTTGATTACCCGTTGATTCTGGG
>NW_014630266.1:0-228 GCF_000485595.1 Priapulus caudatus | reverse complement strand
TCTCTCTCTCTCTCCCTCTCTCTCTCTCTCTCTCTCCCTCTCTCTAGCTCTCGCTGTCGCTCTCATTCTCTCTCTCTCCCACTCTCAGACCCACGGGCTTCAATGCTCACCTTTCCTCAGGCAGTGGAACACCTCCCTCATCCTCCACACTCGCCATGGCCTCTCCGAGGCAGTGGTCACGCAACCTGCCCATCCTGCCAACCACCCGGCCGCCCACCGGCCGACCCG
>NW_014630265.1:0-228 GCF_000485595.1 Priapulus caudatus | reverse complement strand
TATCTGTGTCTCGTATGATCCATCCCTCACTCATGCTCTCTATCTGTGTCTCGTATTGATCCATCCCTCCGCTCTCTATCTGTGTCTCGTATGATCCATCCCTCACTCATGCTCTCGCGCTCTCTCTCTCTCTCGCTCTCTCTCTCTCTCTGTCACCCCCCCCTCTCTCTCCCTCGTTCTCTTCCCCCTCTCCCCTTTTCTCCCCCTCTCTCCCCCTTCCTCCCCCTC
>NW_014630264.1:0-228 GCF_000485595.1 Priapulus caudatus | reverse complement strand
ACTGGTGCAGAATCCATAAAAGACATGGGCAAAGTCATGAACATTGTTAAACCACTGATGGCAGGACGCGCCGATATGGGCAAAGTCAGTGGCACCATCAAATCTCGCCTAAACGCATAACGGTATATATCCAACCAACATGGCCGAACTGAAAAACGATCGCTATCTGCGAGCCTTACTAAAACAACCCGTCGATAGAACACCCATTTGGATTATGCGCCAGGCCGG
>NW_014630263.1:0-228 GCF_000485595.1 Priapulus caudatus | reverse complement strand
GCACCGATCTGTAGCGCGTCACTTCGCATGACCGTAAGTGTAAATAACAGGACTACACGTCGCATTTATTGCACTTGGGATTGACAAATGATCGTCCGACAAATCTTGCATCCGTGCACGCCGCTTCGTTATTATAAATTACCGAGCAAGCACATGCGAAGCGACCGAGGTGATGTGTGCATCTATGACTGGTCTGAAAAATGATGTGCGGTTTCGCTCTCTCTCTCT
>NW_014630262.1:0-228 GCF_000485595.1 Priapulus caudatus | reverse complement strand
ATACAGGAGGGCAGGTAATACAGGTGTGCAACAAGTGCAGGTTCATCCCTAAAGTCAGGTTACTATATACTATGCTTCACACAGGTCTATCTCTGATCACGCAGGTGTGTTCACAGGTGTATCTTTCTCGTCCGCTGCGTCGTGCTCACGTCGGGGACGCTCTCGCCGATGTATCCTTCTCTCTCTCTCTCTCTCTCTCTCTCTCTCTCTCTCTCTCTCTCTCTCTCT
>NW_014630261.1:0-228 GCF_000485595.1 Priapulus caudatus | reverse complement strand
TTCGTCTCTCCTCTCAATCTTTATTCGTCTCTCCTCTCAATCTTTATTCGTCTCTCCTCTCAATCTTTATTCGTCTCTCCTCTCAATCTTTATTCGTCTCTCCTCTCAATCTTTATTCGTCTCTCCTCTCAATCTTTATTCGTCTCTCCTCTCAATCTTTATTCGTCTCTCCTCTCAATCTTTATTCGTCTCTCCTCTCAATCTTTATTCGTCTCTCCTCTCTCTTTT
>NW_014630260.1:0-228 GCF_000485595.1 Priapulus caudatus | reverse complement strand
ATATCTGCTTTGCTAAGACCATTCATGAATCGGCTGTAAGACAAACCACATTCACGAGCAGCTGCATTGATACGCACGATCCATAAAGAACGGAACATACGTTTCTTAACACGGCGGTCACGGTAAGCATATTGACCTGCTTTGATAACCGCTTGATGTGCTACACGATAGACACGACTACGCGCGCCATAATAACCTTTGCTTTGGCTAAGACCTTTTATGTTTCGC
>NW_014630259.1:0-228 GCF_000485595.1 Priapulus caudatus | reverse complement strand
GTCCCTCATGTTGCAATCCTCATGTCGCCTCATGTCGCAATCCTCATGTCGCCTCATGTCGCAATCCTCATGTCGCCTCATGTCGCAATCCTCATGTCGCTTCATGTCGCAATCCTCATGTCGCCTCATGTCGCAATCCTCATGTCGCCTCATGTCGCAATCCTCATGTCGCCTCATGTCGCAATTCTCATCGTATTTCGTATATCAATAATTCAAAACGTAAATCAT
>NW_014630258.1:0-228 GCF_000485595.1 Priapulus caudatus | reverse complement strand
TAATTATTTCATCGCAGCAGCTTCCTCTCCCTCTCTTTATCACTCTGCTTCCCCCTCCTCCCCCTCTCCCCCTCTTTATCACTCTGCTTCCCCTCCTCCCCCTCTCCCTCCTCTTTATCACTCTGCTTCCCCCTCCTCCCCTCTCCCCCTCTTTATCACTCTGCTTCCCCCTCCTCCCCCTCTCCCCCTCTTTTATCACTCTGCTTCCCCCTCCTTCCCCCCTCTCCC
>NW_014630257.1:0-228 GCF_000485595.1 Priapulus caudatus | reverse complement strand
TGCGTGCTATGTGAATAACGTACCGCGCTTCTCGGCGCAGCCTTATGGTTAGGTGTAAATCAAGTTCTGCTCAGTGACCTAGTGAGTTTGCGGACTGTCAGGAGAGGAAATGCGCGCATGCTGTTATATAGTGTACTTGTGCGCAGTAGGGCCCCTACTCGCGTACGCGCGCACACACACACACGCGCGCATGCGCACACACATACACACACGCGCGCACCCACACAA
>NW_014630256.1:0-228 GCF_000485595.1 Priapulus caudatus | reverse complement strand
ACGCCAACAATGACATCACACGAAACGATGACATCACACGACAACGCCAACGATGATGTCACACGACAACGATGACATCACACAACAACGATGATGACGTCAGACGATAACGATGACATCAGACGACAACGATGACATCACACGCCAACAATGACATCACACGAAACGATGACATCACACGCCAACAATGACATCACACGAAACGATGACATCACACGACAACGCCAA
>NW_014630255.1:0-228 GCF_000485595.1 Priapulus caudatus | reverse complement strand
CCACCACCACCACCACCACCAGGACACAACAACACACAACAAACAACAACAACTACTACTAGAACTATTACTACTACTACTACTACTACTACTACTACTACTACTACTACTAATAATAATAATAATAATAATAATAATAATAATAATAGGCCCTACAACCACCACTACCACCGTCGCAACCGCTACCGCCACGGCCACGCCTAGCGCCATCACCCACCACCCTACTAC
>NW_014630254.1:0-228 GCF_000485595.1 Priapulus caudatus | reverse complement strand
TGATGATGAGGGGGAAGGGAGGGAGAGGTAGGAAGAGGGGGAGAGGTGAGGAGGAAGGGGAGGGGAGAGAGGGACAGAAACGGAGAGAGATATATATATATAAGAGAAGGATTAAAAGATAGAGAGAGTGGAGTGAGATATAGAAATAGAGATAAAGAGATAGAGATAGATAAGAGAGAAATTAAAGATAGAGAGGAGGAGTGAGATATAGAGATAGAGATGAATAGA
>NW_014630253.1:0-228 GCF_000485595.1 Priapulus caudatus | reverse complement strand
TTTCTCTCTCTCTCACTCGTTCTCTCTCTCTCTCTCAATCGTTCTCTTTCGATCGCGCTCTCTCTCTCTCGCTGCTTGCGCGAGCGTATGGAGATTTTCTGTTGAACGTCGCGCGGTTGGGTAGAGTGGGGGTAGGAGTGAGGGCGGGATTTGGGGAGTGGGGGTGGATGAGAGTGGAGTTGGTGGTAGAGTGGAGTGGGGTAGAGTGGGGCGGGAGTGAGAGTAGGG
>NW_014630252.1:0-228 GCF_000485595.1 Priapulus caudatus | reverse complement strand
GTTTTCCCCGCTATCCGCGGCCTCTCCCTAGTGCAGCTACATCTCCCGCTACCCGTAGTTTTCCCCGCTATCCGCGGCCTCTCCCTAGTGCAGCTACCGCTCTCGCTAGCCGTAGCGCGCGGGTTTAATGCGGTACATTTGTCTGCGCTGTCTCGCGCTAGCTCGATTCTCTGCGCGCGAAAGTCGTCAATCAGTCTTTATTTGACCCGCCGAGGTAACGATACCGTC
>NW_014630250.1:0-228 GCF_000485595.1 Priapulus caudatus | reverse complement strand
CTGCTGCTGCTGCTGCTGCTCTGATGCTGCTGCTGCTCTGCTGCTACTGCTGCTGCTGCTGCTGCGTCTGCTGCTGCTGCTGCTGCTGCTACTGATGCTACTGATGCTGCTGATGCTGATGCTGATGCTGCTGCTGCTGCTACTGATGCTGCCACTGCTGCTGCTCTACTGCTGCTGCTGCTGGCGTCTGCTGCTGCTGCTGCTGCTACTGCTGCTACTGCTGCTGCT
>NW_014630249.1:0-228 GCF_000485595.1 Priapulus caudatus | reverse complement strand
CAGCTCGCAACTAGAATGCATTGACCTGTATATAGTTGCTAGCAAATATAACACAGTTATCACCTTTCTTTACCCGTGTAGTTGATTACAAATGTAGTTCAGGTAGCTTCGTTACCTGTCAGTTGATTACAAATTAAACACAGGTAGCTTCGTTACCTGTCAGTTAATTACAAATCGAACATAGGTAGCTCATTTACCTGTCAGTTAGTTACAAATCCAGCACAGGTA
>NW_014630248.1:0-228 GCF_000485595.1 Priapulus caudatus | reverse complement strand
AGATTTTGGGTGAATATTTTCTATATTTTATAGATAGGTGTGAAGTTATTGCATAAAAATAGTAAGGTACAGCATTTTATTCTACCATTGATGCCCTGTCCCTTCTGTAGGAAATTAAATTTGTTTGAGATCAACAAATGGCATAGTTTATTAGATATTTTGTGTGCATGGTGTATCACACAGCCCCCTAACCTTAAACAAGACTCTAACCTTAAAGTGATTACGTCA
>NW_014630247.1:0-228 GCF_000485595.1 Priapulus caudatus | reverse complement strand
ATAAATCAAATAATCAGCCGAGTATGACATGTTAGGAAGTCCAGGAAACACAAATTAGGTCAAATTCGCAGGTGCTGATGCTAGTCGGTACGCACTGCCAGCATTGTCAGCCAGTTTTGAACAGCATGGCTGAGATGGTGAAACAAGGGCTTATCGATTCACTGGAAGTTATTAATGTTGAAAAAAGGCCTGAAGTCGCCAGAGAGATGGGTGTGCAGTCTGTGCCAT
>NW_014630246.1:0-228 GCF_000485595.1 Priapulus caudatus | reverse complement strand
TGCAGAGATACCGCTGCAAATATAAGGCTGAAGAGATACCACTGCAGAGATACCGCTACAAATATAAGGCTGCAGAGATACCGCTGCAGAGATACCACTGCAGAGATACCGCTGCAAATATAAGGCTGAAGAGATACCGCTGCAGAGATACCGCTGCAAATATAAGGCTGCAGAGATACTGCTGCAGAGATACCGCTGCAAATATAAGGCTGAAGAGATACCGCTGCA
>NW_014630245.1:0-228 GCF_000485595.1 Priapulus caudatus | reverse complement strand
TATATATATATATATATATATATATATATATATATATATACGTATATATATGTGTGTATATATATGTATTCGTATATATATGTATATATATATATACATATATATATACGTATATATATGTATTCGTATATATATGTATATATATATATATATATACGTATATATATGTGTGTATATATATGTATATGTATATATATGTATATATATCAGGAGTAGATAATAGGGAAT
>NW_014630244.1:0-228 GCF_000485595.1 Priapulus caudatus | reverse complement strand
CACCACTGCACACACACCCACACCCTACTACCCTGCATACACATCCACACCCACACCCCTGCCACCCTACATCCCCCCCATCCTGCACACACACCCACACCCCTGCCACCATGCACACACACCCACACCCCTGCCACCCTGCACACACACCCACACCCCTGCCACCCTGCACACACACCCACACCCCTGCCACCATGCACACACACACACACCTCTGCCACCCTGCAC
>NW_014630243.1:0-228 GCF_000485595.1 Priapulus caudatus | reverse complement strand
CAGCTATTACTGCTGCTGATGTTGCTGCTGCTGCTATTACTGCTGCTGATGTTGCTGCTGCAGCTATTACTGCTGCTGATGTCGCTGCTGCAGCTATTACTGCTGCTGATGTTGCTGCTGCAGCTATTACTGCTGCTGATGTTGCTGCTGCAGCTATTACTGCTGCTGATGTTGCTGCTGCAGCTATTACTGCTGCTGATGTTGCTGCTGCAGCTATTACTGCTGCTC
>NW_014630242.1:0-228 GCF_000485595.1 Priapulus caudatus | reverse complement strand
AGTCTCTTTCTCTTTTTGTTTCTCTCTCTGTCTTTCGTCCCGCAGCCAGTACTGTGGGCAGTGCAGTGAGCCTTAAAGGCCTTACATCATCTGTAGCGATACATCATGGCCTGAGAGCGCTGAAAGAGAGAGAGAGAGAGAGAGCGAGAGAGAGAGCGCCAGAGAGAGAGAGAGAGAGAGAGAGAGAGAGAGAGAGAGAGAGAGAGAGAGAGAGAGAGAGAGAGAGAG
>NW_014630241.1:0-228 GCF_000485595.1 Priapulus caudatus | reverse complement strand
AACACAGGCCGTGGAGTACATAGTTTCAAAATCACAGTAGAACGCTAGCTGAAAAACACTAGACGAGGGCCTTTTTCTAAAATAGAAAAAGGCCCTCGTCTAAGGTGCTGTTTGTTTTCTTAAGGGCTATTGCCCTTTTTCTTTGCTCCACTTAGAAAAATTTTCGTCTGGATTCGCCAGACTGCCGAGCACGGGTTCTAAGATGTTTGCATCTTCATCGATGGCAGG
>NW_014630240.1:0-228 GCF_000485595.1 Priapulus caudatus | reverse complement strand
CACGCACGCACGCACACACGCACGCAACGCACGCGCACTCACGCACGCAACACGCACGCGCACACACACACACACGACAGTCGTCACGAGAGACGTGTCAAGGTCCCATCGATCAAACGTTTTTACGGTGAAAGGAAACCGCTCGGAGAATGCGATGGCTGGACTGGATGAGTGGATGAGCAGGAGGAGGGAGAGTAGGAGGAGGAGGAAGAAGAGGAGGAGTAGGAG
>NW_014630239.1:0-228 GCF_000485595.1 Priapulus caudatus | reverse complement strand
GGTCGCCGCACGCTCAGTTTCAAAACACTCCTTGAACGTAATGGCAGGACACGACGATGTCTATGCCCTGTTGACATCGGGTTATACGATTCTGTTTGGCAGCAATCCGCAGGAAGCCGCAGACCTCGCCGCCATCGCTTACCGCGTAAGTTCACTTTCCATGGTGCCCGTTGCTAATGCAATGGATGGTTTTGCCACCAGTCATATGCAATGTGAGACCCGACTACC
>NW_014630238.1:0-228 GCF_000485595.1 Priapulus caudatus | reverse complement strand
ATCAATGAGGATGCCATTTCATCAGTAAGGTCGCCCGACATCATAAGGTCATGGATATGTCCTGATAGCAGTACGTCCATCTGACCAATCTTTCTTTTTCGAGATTGATCTTTTCTAAATGCTTATCGATATTTTCTGCGTTGCTCATGCGTTTTATCTCACGCGCGACCTTTAATATTCTTCGTCTAAGAATATTGTATTCTCTGTGTAATGTCTCGTTATCAGATG
>NW_014630237.1:0-228 GCF_000485595.1 Priapulus caudatus | reverse complement strand
ATCAGGAAGTAGGATGGATCCATCAGGCAGTAACATGGGTCCATCAGGCAGTAACATGGGTCCAGCAGGCAGTAACATGGGTCCATCAGGCAGTAACATGGGTCCATCAGGCAGTAACATGGGTCCATCAGACAGTAACATGGGTCCATCAGGCAGTAACATGGGTCCATCAGACAGTAACATGGGTCCATCAGGCAGTAAGATGGGTCCATCAGGTAACACTGCACT
>NW_014630236.1:0-228 GCF_000485595.1 Priapulus caudatus | reverse complement strand
TCTCTCTCTCTCTCTCTCTCTCTCTCTCTCTCTCTCTCTCTCTCTCACGATATAGTATCTCTTTTGTCGACCTGCCTCTTTCTCTCACTTTCCCTTTCCTGTTCTAGTTCTCGTTCTTGCTCAGTCTCTCTCTCTCTTTCTCTCTCCTTCTCTCTCTTTCGCTTGCTCTCTCTCTCTCTCTCTCTTTCTCTCTCCTTCTCTCTCTTTCGCTTGCTCTCTCTCTCTCTC
>NW_014630234.1:0-228 GCF_000485595.1 Priapulus caudatus | reverse complement strand
AGCTTATCCGCTACATTCATCTCAACCCATTGCGCGCCAAACAGGTGGTGAGTCTTGATACCCTTGACGATTTCCCCTGGTGCGGTCATGCAGAACTGCTTGGGAAACAACCAGGGATAGAGATGAGCTGCGATCAGGTGCTGCAACTTTTCGGCACAAAACTCAAAACAGCACGCCGCGCCTACCGTCAGTTTGTGGCTGATGGCCTCGCCATGGGGAAACGGCCCG
>NW_014630233.1:0-228 GCF_000485595.1 Priapulus caudatus | reverse complement strand
ATTAGGAAACCCTATATTAAAGCAGCACCAAAAGTTCAAGTTACTAGTATAGACACGATAGGAAACCTTGTATCTGATGGTATTATTCGTCGTAATAAAAACCATGAGGCGTGGAGCCATCAAGCGGCCATCCAACTTAACAACGTAGTGAGTGGAGAGCTGAGCAATAAAAATGACTTAAGTGCTGTTTGGCAGGCAAAATGGGATCCGGAGTTTTTGCATATCCGC
>NW_014630232.1:0-228 GCF_000485595.1 Priapulus caudatus | reverse complement strand
TATATATATAATATATATATATATATATATATATATACATTGCATACATTACTGGGTAGTCGGACAGGTGGATGGGCGGGTGGATGAACAGATAGACAGACAATTAGATGGATATGTCGCAACTAGGTCGTAACGATTGTAAAGCCGTCACACGCACACGCATGAACACACACACACACACACACACACACACACACACACACACACACACACACACACACACACACA
>NW_014630231.1:0-228 GCF_000485595.1 Priapulus caudatus | reverse complement strand
CGATATAGAAAGGGTAAGAGAGAATGACGAAATATATGAATAGTGAAATCTGGGAGCATCACGACCTACAACCTTTACGTTACTACAGGTATACCCGAATTATTTACCAGGCAACTACAGACATCTAGGCTATCTGCGCGCTGCCAACACCCTCTCGCAGTTTAATCTCTACATATCTGATACAACACATATACCTCCCTCCCTCCCTTCTTCCTTTCTGCCTCCCAT
>NW_014630230.1:0-228 GCF_000485595.1 Priapulus caudatus | reverse complement strand
AGAGAGAGCGAAACTCGAGCCGATCTATTCAACAGCGTTACCACCATTCAACAAATCCTCATCATCAGCTCCGACGTCATTCCATCAATCGACGGTGATTGTTACAACTGATTGTTTTTCAATCGGCGGTGATTGTTACAACTGATTGTTTTTCAATCGGCGGTGATTGTTACAACTGATTGTTTTCAATTGGCGGTGATTGTTACAACTTGACTTTCAGAGCAGTTT
>NW_014630229.1:0-228 GCF_000485595.1 Priapulus caudatus | reverse complement strand
CCCAACACGCTCTCCTCCAGCGTTACCCACTCACACCCAACACGCTCTCCCCCAGCGTTACCCACTCACACCCAACACGCTCTCTCCCAGCGTTACCACTCACACCAACACGCTCTCCCAGCGTTACCACTCACACCAACACGCTCTCCCAGCGTTACCACTCACACCAACACGCTCTCCCAGCGTTACCACTCACACCAACACGCTCTCCCGCGTTACCACTCACAC
>NW_014630228.1:0-228 GCF_000485595.1 Priapulus caudatus | reverse complement strand
TCTTCCTCTTCTTCTTCTTCTTCTTCTTCTTCTCTTCTCCTTCTACTTTTTCTACTTTTTCTTCTTCTTTCTCCACCTCTTAGACCATCACCCGTGCCGTCTGTCCTGCACCTCTTTCTTCCCTCACCCCCTCCTCTCCTCCTCCTCCTCCTCCTCTCCTCCTCCTTCCCTGCTCTCACCACTCAGCGTTCTGCCCGTGATACCCGGCTCACCTCTGTACCTCCTCTC
>NW_014630227.1:0-228 GCF_000485595.1 Priapulus caudatus | reverse complement strand
ACGCACGCACACGCGCGCACGCACGCACACACGCGCACGCACACACGCGCACGCACACACACGCGCGCGAGCACACACACACACACACACACACGCGCGCGCACACACACGCGCACAAACGCTCGCGCACACGCGCACAAACACGCGCGCACACACAAACATGCGCACGTACGCACGCACGCACATACACACATACACACATACATACTTATACACATACACACACAC
>NW_014630226.1:0-228 GCF_000485595.1 Priapulus caudatus | reverse complement strand
GCTACGCACACGAGACACGCTCGCGCACACACGCACTGCACACATACGCACACACGCACACACGCACACACACGCACACCACGCACACCACGCACACACAGCACACACACGCACACATACACACACCACGCACATACACACACACACGCACGCACGCACACACGCACGCACGCACGCACACGACGCACACACACACGCACACGCACGCACGCACACACACGCACGCAC
>NW_014630225.1:0-228 GCF_000485595.1 Priapulus caudatus | reverse complement strand
CTCTCTCTTTCTCTCTCAGTCTCACTCTCTCTCTCTCCATATCTCCAATCCCCCCCCCCATTTTCCCTATCGTTCTGTTCTTCGCTCTCTTGCTCACTTTCTCACTTGCCCCCCACGCTCTTTCTCTCTCTTTCGTGGGCGCGTTCTCTTCCTCTCTCTATAATGTTCCCTCTCGCTCTCGCTCTATATATACCTCCTTTCCCTTTTCTACCTCCTTCCCCTTCTCCA
>NW_014630223.1:0-228 GCF_000485595.1 Priapulus caudatus | reverse complement strand
ACCCGGCAACGGCGTCAGCATAAAGCCACCGGTTTCCGTCTGCCACCAGGTATCAATAATCGGACAGTTCGAGTTACCAATGGTCTGGTAGTACCACTGCCAAGCTGCGGGATTGATCGGCTCGCCCACGGTGCCGAGAATTCTCAAGCTATCGCGCGTTGTGCCTTCCACCGCCGCGTCGCCGTCAGCCATCAATGAACGAATCGCCGTTGGTGCCGTATAAAGAAT
>NW_014630222.1:0-228 GCF_000485595.1 Priapulus caudatus | reverse complement strand
GCCGCATTAAATGGAATGGTTAAACGCTGCGATAATACGACTTGCATAATGTCGCCATCGACAATGTATTGTTTGGCTTTTTTAACCGCGTCTTTGTAACCGTTTTCAGTAAACCCAGAAACAAAATCTTCTTCGTTTACCGTTTGTGGAACATGAGGTTGTTTCTCGGGCAATGGATTACGCAAGCCATCAGCTATTTGCTGCAAACGCGCCCTACCTTTTTCAAGC
>NW_014630221.1:0-228 GCF_000485595.1 Priapulus caudatus | reverse complement strand
AAAGGAACGGTACGATGCGCCAGCACAGTAACTTCCTTAGCTTCGGCAACAACCTTAGTATTAATACCAATAACTTTTTTCTTCTGTAAGAGCAAACGCTCTTTTACTTCGATAATTATCGCTGTTTTACTAGCTATGCGCTTCTGCTGTTGAAATGACTGGTTGCCCTTGAACAAGAATTTGCTCCGGAGTAATCATTACTATTACAGTCTCACGCGGTTTAGTTTC
>NW_014630220.1:0-228 GCF_000485595.1 Priapulus caudatus | reverse complement strand
CAAACCATGATTCGTTTGCTGTATGTGCGTGCATGCGTGTGTGCGTGCGTACCATATGTACGTTCGTGTTTGTTTGTGCGCACTCCACTTTTTGGTTACCTAATTACCTTTACGCATGTCTTTCAAGTGTGTGTGTGTGTGTGTGTGCGTTCATGCGTGTGCGTACGTGTGTGTGTGTGTGCGTTCATGCGTGTGTGTGTGTGTGTGTGTGTGTGTGTGTGTGTGTGT
>NW_014630218.1:0-228 GCF_000485595.1 Priapulus caudatus | reverse complement strand
GAGAGAGAGAGAGAGAGAGCGCGCGCTCACACGTACAATCATGCTCTTCCCGTCGCACCGTCTCATGCGGCTACACGGACACTGCTCCCGCGCACACACACACTCTTTGCCAGCTCTCGCACACCAAGCCCCGCACACACAGCTCTCCCTGGCTAATGCTACGGCAGCCCACGTCACCATCATCACACGTCAGTCCATCGATCAGTCTGACGATATGAGCGCACGATA
>NW_014630216.1:0-228 GCF_000485595.1 Priapulus caudatus | reverse complement strand
TCCTGTACTTTTCAAATCTTGAAAGCCTGGTTGGTAGGTAATGGATAGATGGATGAATAGACGGATGAGCGGATGGAGAAGGAGAAGAAAAAGAAAGAGTAAGACAGACAGAGAGAGATAGAGATAAAACGAGCGGAAGAGAAACAGGGAGATGGAGAGGGAGAGACAGATAGGGAGATAGTGAACGAGGACAGAAAGAGCGAGAGAGAGAGAGAGAGGAGGGGAGGA
>NW_014630215.1:0-228 GCF_000485595.1 Priapulus caudatus | reverse complement strand
AAGGCCTTAATTATAATCACTACCGTGAGAAAAATAGCAAATACTAACTCAACAATAGTAGAGCTTTATCCATTCTAATTGAAGTAATTTCTGATACTTAAAAAGCGGCGACTCTGTTTTGCTAAATTTACTTAGACCATGACAGACACGCTCTATCTCCCAAAACAGGCTTTTTACTAAACTTCTTTAAGCTTTATAGCATATAGAAACTAAACAATGACGATATCT
>NW_014630214.1:0-228 GCF_000485595.1 Priapulus caudatus | reverse complement strand
CCGAAAACCCAGAGCGCGGCTTGTGTGATGACCGATGCACCGGGCGTTGCGGATAATGCCCAGTTGCGGGAATTGCATATTCGTCTGCGAGAAAAACCGCAGGCTGAATAGTTCGGTCTGAAGTCTGACGCTAAAAAGTAAACATTATTTTAATGACTCAAACGCCAGGTGTCTGGCTTTTTAGATAGGCAGCTGACGAAAAATCGGAGATTTTTTCCAATGGCAGGT
>NW_014630213.1:0-228 GCF_000485595.1 Priapulus caudatus | reverse complement strand
TCTCTCTCTCTCCTCCTCTCTCTCTCCCTCTCTCTCCTCCTCTCTCGCTCCCCGCGCTCCCTCTATCTTCATCAATTCTGCTTCCTCTCTCGCTTCGGCATCGCAGCGACGTTTAGCTATAGGCTGCTGCTGGTGGTGCTGGTGGTGGTGGCTGGCTGGTGGGCTGGCTGGTTGGTTGGCTGGCTGGCTGGCTGGCTGGCTGGCTGGCTGGCTGGATGGATGGCTGGC
>NW_014630212.1:0-228 GCF_000485595.1 Priapulus caudatus | reverse complement strand
CTGTAAGTATAGCTAGATATATCGTTAACTGAGAGCAGAGCGCAGGCTGTGAGCTACCTTCCATACCGCAGACTGTAAGTTAGTATCAGACTGTAAGTTAGTATCAGACTGTAAGTTAGTATCAGACTGTAAGTATAGCTAGATATATCGTTAACTGAGAGCAGACCGCAGGCTGTGAGCTACCTTCCATACCGCAAACTGTAAGTTAGTCTCAGCCTGTAAGTTATT
>NW_014630211.1:0-228 GCF_000485595.1 Priapulus caudatus | reverse complement strand
CGTGCGCTATCACGCTCGTGGGTAGATCGTGCTCGTGGGTAGATCACGCATCTGGGTAGATCTACCCACGAGCGTGATCTACCCATGTGCGTGATCTACGTATGAGCGCGATCTACGCATGAGCGTGATCTACCCTAGTGCGTGATCTACCCAGGAGCGTGATTCACCCACGTGCGTGATCTACCCATGTGCGTGATTTACGCATGAGCGATATCTACCCACGAGCGT
>NW_014630210.1:0-228 GCF_000485595.1 Priapulus caudatus | reverse complement strand
ATTTGGTCGTATCGGTCGCATGGCATTTCGTGCGATTCACTCAGAGTTCCCTAACTTAGAAGTTGTTGGCATCAACGACCTTCTAGAAAATGACTACCTAGCCTACATGCTTAAGTATGATACAGCTCAAGGTCGTTTCGCTGGAACAGTTGACGTTGACGGCGATAATTTCATCATCGATGGAACACAAAAAATCCGCTTAACTGCTGAGCGTAACCCTGCTGATCT
>NW_014630209.1:0-228 GCF_000485595.1 Priapulus caudatus | reverse complement strand
GAGAGAGAGAGAGAGAGAGAGAGAAGAGAGAAGAGAGAGAGAGGGGGGGGAGGAAGAGATTAAACGCTGATTGAATCATGAATCACCGAAATAGCAGAAGCAACAGAAGCAGCAGCAGCAGTAGGGCCTTGCCAGCGCGCACGCACGCACCCGCCCACGCACGCTCACACTCACTCACGCACGCACGTACACACGTTCACACACACACACACACACACACACACACAC
>NW_014630208.1:0-228 GCF_000485595.1 Priapulus caudatus | reverse complement strand
ATGCACCTCGGTGTGTGTTTTCTCCTAGCTCAGACCCTCTCCCCCGCTTCCCCCACGACTGAACTCGCCTCCCCCCACGACTGAACTCGCCTCCCCCCACGACCGAACTCGCCTCCCCCCACCCGCACGCACCTCGGTACGTTGTTTTTCTCCTAGCTCAGACCCTCTCCCCCGCTTCCCCCACGACTGAACTCGCCTCCCCCCACGACTGAACTCGCCTCCCCCCAC
>NW_014630207.1:0-228 GCF_000485595.1 Priapulus caudatus | reverse complement strand
ATCGTCTGGCTACCCTTGTCCGATATGTCTGTCACAGTCTGTGCTCGTTATACTCCGAGCTGCGGGCGGCTATCGCGCTGCCAACATATGCGTCTCTGTCTGTCACTCACTCGCTCGTTATACATTTATATAAATAAATAAATAAATAAATTATATATATATATATCATGATATATATATATGGGTGTGTGTGTGCGCGCGCGCGTGTGTGTGTGTGTGTGTGTGTGT
>NW_014630206.1:0-228 GCF_000485595.1 Priapulus caudatus | reverse complement strand
GTGTGTGTGTGTATGTATGTATGTGCGTGCGTGCGTGAGTGGGTGAGTGTGTGTGTGTGTGTATGTATGTATGTGCGTGCGTGCTTGAGTGGGTGAGTGTGTGTGTGTATATGTATGTATGTGCGTACCTGCGTGAGTGGTTGAGTGTGTGTGTGTGTACATGTATGTATGTGCGTGTGTGCGTGAGTGGGTGAGTGAGTGTGTGTGTGTGTGTGTGTGTGTGTGTGT
>NW_014630205.1:0-228 GCF_000485595.1 Priapulus caudatus | reverse complement strand
CTTCGCCAACGGAAGAGGAGGTACGTGATGCGGTGGTGAAACAGTTGCAGTATCTGGATGATCAGTCTAAACAGCCGCCGGAAGTCAGGCGAACTAAGAAGGCCTCGCCGCAAGAGATACAAGCACTGATAGCGGAGGCAGAAAGTACCGGAGAGGTTGCAAGTCCTACTAAAAAAGCGGGTACATCACCAGCCTACCCCGCTTTAATTGTTGAAAATCAAAAAATTA
>NW_014630204.1:0-228 GCF_000485595.1 Priapulus caudatus | reverse complement strand
AATTCCTGGATTTATACGCACGTGTTCCCGTCAGGTGTGCGCATGCGTCTAGTCAGCCGCTCGTGTCCCCGCACGTGCGGGGACACGAGACGAAGAAGGCGCGTGCGCGCACACGCCCCGAAGCTATACTCTAGTAGAATCAGGAGTGTATCGCACGAAGCTATACTCTAGTAGAATGAGGAGTGTATAGTAATACCTATTATTATACACTCCTGGTAGAATGACATG
>NW_014630203.1:0-228 GCF_000485595.1 Priapulus caudatus | reverse complement strand
GTACCTCTCTCTTTCTTTCTCTGTACACCTCGCTCTTTCTCTCTCTGTACCATTCTTCCCTCCCTCTTTTCTCTCTGTACCCCTCTCTCTTTCTCTCTCTGTACCTTTCTCCTCTCTCGCTTTCTCTCTCCGTACCCCTCTCTCTCTCTCTCTCTCTCTCTCTCTCTCTCTCTCTCTCTCTCTCTCTCTCTCTCTCTCTCTCTCTCTCTCTCTCTCTCTCTCTCTCTC
>NW_014630202.1:0-228 GCF_000485595.1 Priapulus caudatus | reverse complement strand
CCCAACCGAACCCGTTTTTGTCACAAAGGTATTAAGTGCTGCTCCCGTTAATTGCCCGCCCGCGATGCTATCAACGTTACCGGGGAAAAGAGTTAACACGCCTGTATTGTCTGATATCTCTTGTTCGATATCGTCAAAATCAGTGATGGGGGTATCACCAATTTTCAAATGGGTTAAATCAACAGAGCTCAAACCAAAGTTAAATATCTGATACAGGTATTGCTGCTG
>NW_014630201.1:0-228 GCF_000485595.1 Priapulus caudatus | reverse complement strand
CATAACTCTCTCCTAACTCGCTCCTGCTCTTACATAACTCTCTCCTGCTCTCGTCTGCTCTCGTCTGCTCTCGTCTGCTCTCGTCTGCTCTCTCCTGACTCTCTTCTGCTCTTACTTAACTCTCTCATACTCTTATTTAACTCTCTCCTGCACTCGTATGCTCTCGTCTGCTCTCGTCTGCTCTCGTCTGCTCTCTCCTGACTCTCTTCTGCTCTTACTTAACTCTCT
>NW_014630200.1:0-228 GCF_000485595.1 Priapulus caudatus | reverse complement strand
GTGGCAGCACGCATGCATAGGTGGCAGCACGCATGCATAGGTGGCAGCGCGCACACATAGGTGGCAGCGCGCACGCATAGGTGGCAGCGCGCACGCATAGGTGGCAGCGCGCACGCATAGGTGGCAGCACGCACGCATAGGTGGCAGCGTGCGTGCATAGGTGGCAGCTTGCATGCATAGGTGGCAGTGTGCGTGCATAGGTGGCAGCGCACACGCATAGGTGGCAGC
>NW_014630199.1:0-228 GCF_000485595.1 Priapulus caudatus | reverse complement strand
AGAGAGAGAGAGAGCGAGAGAGAGAGAGCGAGAGATACAGAGAGACAACCCTGCTTTCTCGCGTCGGTTCGTGTAAATTGAAATTTGTGGGTAATTTTCTTTCGCGAACACAGACGGTGGCCGACGGCAAGCGACGGCGACAGCACGGGCGACGGCAGGGGCGACGGTGTGGCGCCAGTGCTGAGCTAGCTCGCTCGCTAGCCCCTGGGCTGGTATTTATCAATCATG
>NW_014630198.1:0-228 GCF_000485595.1 Priapulus caudatus | reverse complement strand
ACGCACGCACGCACGCTCACACACACACACACGCACACACACACACACACACACACACACACAGGCATATGTGCACGCACGCACGCACGCGCGCACGCACACGCACACACACACACACACAGACACGCATGTATGCACGCACGCACGTACGACCGCACACACGGCACACACGCATGCTCACACAGACACACGCGCATGCGCGTACATTGAACACTTAATATCAATTAT
>NW_014630197.1:0-228 GCF_000485595.1 Priapulus caudatus | reverse complement strand
GTGCGTGCGTGCGTGCGTACGCACGTGCGTGCGTACGACTGTGTGTACGTATACGTGCATGCATGCGTACGTCTGTGTGTACGTATACGTGCGTGCGTGCGTGCGTACGTGCGTGCGTACGTCTGTGTGTACGTATACGTGCATGCATGCGTACGTCTGTGTGTACGTATCGCGTATACGTGCGTGCGTGCGTGCGTGCGTGCGTACGTATACGTGCATGCATGCGTA
>NW_014630196.1:0-228 GCF_000485595.1 Priapulus caudatus | reverse complement strand
GCGCACCGCCGTTGTCAAATTTAACATCGCCGTTGTGAAAATGGTTTCAGGATGCCTCAAATGCAGTCTGAGACATTCAAATTTTAAAAAAACTGCTGGGGGAGATCCCCAGAACCCCTCCACCGTCTCCCCCCCCCCCACGTCCGCCTGGAGTGCTCACATGCCTACGGCATGCCTTCGAATCCATCATGCGCGTTTTTTTTCCAAACTGGCCATTACCTCCTTTGT
>NW_014630195.1:0-228 GCF_000485595.1 Priapulus caudatus | reverse complement strand
CATGTGAATAACCTGTTTACTTCGCACGGGCGTTTATTGGTAGTCGAAATTTTTACTGGTTAATACTGAGCGATCATCATCGAGTACATTGACAGTCCAGGTACCGTTCCAGCCGGGAAGGAAAGTTTTGCTGGTCCAGACGCGCCAGCGAGCACCGTTTACTTCGAAGGTTTTTTCGAACATGACTTTATCGCCAAAAACCCATTGGTGGGTAATGTTGTGTTCCTG
>NW_014630194.1:0-228 GCF_000485595.1 Priapulus caudatus | reverse complement strand
GTGCGGCGAGGCAGGTGAGTGTGACGACGACGATGACGATGATGACGATGATGATGCTGTTGCTGCTCCTGCTGCTGCTGCTGCTGATGATGATGATGATGATGATGATAAAGAAGGTCAAGTGTCTGTGTGTGTGCGTGTGTGCGTGCGCGCGTGTGTGCGTGCACGCGTGTGTGCGTGTGTGCGGAGGCACGCCAGACGCTAAAGACATCTCCATGGCAACGAATA
>NW_014630193.1:0-228 GCF_000485595.1 Priapulus caudatus | reverse complement strand
CGAACCCTGATGACCATTAATGATCGACCCATTAATTGGGAACACTCCTAATGGAGTATCACCCAGGATAAAAGTTAAATGAGGATAAATGATTATTATGATAGCTAGGAATCAAATACATACTGTGATATTCCCAGTAGCACGCAAGAAACAATTTGGGTTAAAACTATATTTTTATGATTTACTTGCATGCAACATTTAGTGAGAACATTTTTGGCCATTATATGG
>NW_014630192.1:0-228 GCF_000485595.1 Priapulus caudatus | reverse complement strand
GTGTGTGTGTGTGTAGTGTGTGTGTGTCGTGTGTGTGTGTGTGTCGTGTGTGTGTGTGTGTGTCATGTGTGTGTGTCGTGTGTAGTGTGTGTGTCGTGTGTGTGTGTGTGTGTGTGTGTGTGTGTGTGTGTGTACCGTGTGTGTGTGCGTGTATGTGCGTGCGTGCGTGTGTGCGTGCGTGCATATGTGCGTGTGCGTGTGCGTGCGTACGTGCGTGCATGTGTGCGT
>NW_014630191.1:0-228 GCF_000485595.1 Priapulus caudatus | reverse complement strand
TGATGATGATGACGACGACGATGACGATGATGATGATGAGGAAGAGGAGGATGAGGAGGCAGAAGACAAGTCATCATTACAACTGATTACATCTTATCTCCTTTCTGATTCGGTAGATGCATGTTGATTACACAGCGCAGCGTGAATCACGCAGTGTGGGGCAGGTAACAACGTTCTCAGGTAACAACCATCAACCTCTCAATCTCCCATCCCCCCTCTCTCTCTCTC
>NW_014630190.1:0-228 GCF_000485595.1 Priapulus caudatus | reverse complement strand
CCAAGATCATGCTCTTTGACGAGCCAACCAGCGCCCTCGACCCCGAGATGGTTGGCGAGGTGCTTGACGTCATGAAGAACCTGGCCCGCGAAGGGATGACCATGGTGGTGGTCACCCACGAAATGGGTTTCGCCCGCGAAGTCGCCGACCGGGTGCTGTTTATGGATCAAGGAAAACTGGTCGAAGAAGGGATTCCCGAACATTTCTTTACCAACCCGAGCGAAGAAC
>NW_014630189.1:0-228 GCF_000485595.1 Priapulus caudatus | reverse complement strand
TGTGTATGTGTGTGTGTGTCCGTGTGTGTGTGTGGTGTGTGTGCATGCGCACGTGCGCGTGTGTGTATGTTCATGCGCACGCGCGTGTATGTGTATGTGCATGCGCACGTATGTGTGTGTGTGCATGCGCGCGCACGCACGTATGTGTGTATGTGCATGTGCACGTGTGCACGTGTGTGTGTGTGTGTGTGTGTGTGTGTGTGTGTGTGCATGTGTGTGTGTGTGTGT
>NW_014630188.1:0-228 GCF_000485595.1 Priapulus caudatus | reverse complement strand
GAGAGAGAGAGAGAACGGGGTGGAGAAAGAGAACTAGAGCGAGAGAGGGATAACAAGAGAAGGGGAGAGACCGAGGGTTAGGGAGAAAGAGAGGCAGAGAGAGAGTGAGAGTGAGTAGGAGAGAGGTGAGAGAGAGAGAAATAGAGCGAAAGAGAGAGAGAGAGAGAAGGGGAGAGAGAATGCCCGTGACAGAAAGGGTGAGAGAAATGGTGAATGGGAGAGTTAGAG
>NW_014630187.1:0-228 GCF_000485595.1 Priapulus caudatus | reverse complement strand
GAATTTATTAGGTATGAAGTTCATTGTATTATTACTAGTACTAGTACTGGTTTTCTTACTGGCATATCCGCTACTCAGTTCCGTGGAGTTCTTTAGAGAAGTCCCATTCGATAACTGGTTTTCTTTCGACTGGCTACCGGATGAAGAATATTACGGGATGCTGACCCCGCTGACTGGCAGTTTACTGCTGGTACTCATCACCCTACCCCTATCTTTGTTTATAGGCTG
>NW_014630186.1:0-228 GCF_000485595.1 Priapulus caudatus | reverse complement strand
ATAGAAGAAGCTCTTTCTCTTAATAAAGACAATGAATCACCTTCGCTTAAGATTGTTTACAATAAACCTTGATGGTGACAAGTACTCAATAATCTCTTGAGAGACAGGAACGGGTTCATTATTAATTTTCGCAGCAATAATTTCTGCGGATAAAAAGCAGCTAGTAAAACCACGAGACCCGTGAGCATAAGTCATGTATAAACCATTCATACTCTTAGCGGGCAAATA
>NW_014630184.1:0-228 GCF_000485595.1 Priapulus caudatus | reverse complement strand
TTACAGACGCATAGAAAGCAAAGGCTATGTCATTTTTAAGTAGATATATTGACACCTTGGAATTTATGCTCTTTCCGACCTGCTTCCCTTGGGTACGTGGAGATTGTCTCATCGTCTCAGCCGTCATATCCAGGTTATTTGTTGAGAAAGAAGGAGAGATAGAGAGAGAGAGAATGAAAGAGAGGGAGAGAGAGAGTGAGAGAGGGAGGGGGGGGAAGAAAGAGAGAG
>NW_014630183.1:0-228 GCF_000485595.1 Priapulus caudatus | reverse complement strand
CCATCTTGTCACCATGTCATCCCTACCTGTCCTGTCACCCTGTCATCCCTACCCTGTCCTGTCACCCTGTCATCCCTACCTGTCCTGTCACCCTGTCATCCCTACCCATCCTGTCACCCTGTCATAGTACGCATTCGATGACCCTGCCTACTCTACCAATTCTCTCTCCCTCTCACCCTGTCATCTCTACCCTGCTATCCTGTTATCCTATAAATTCCTCTAATCCTC
>NW_014630182.1:0-228 GCF_000485595.1 Priapulus caudatus | reverse complement strand
ACCTCTCTCTCTCTCTCTCTCTCTTCTCTCTCTCTCTCTCTCTCTCTCTCTTTCTTTCTCTCTTTCTCTCTTAGGCATGGGCTTGCTCTGTCCTTTCCTCTTCTCTCCTCTCGCTTTCTTTCTCCCCCTTTCGCGATCTCTTCCCCTCTCACTATCTCGCTCTCTCGCTCTCACTATCGCTCTCACGCACTATCTCGCTCTCTCGTTCTCTCGCTCTCTGACTCTTTC
>NW_014630181.1:0-228 GCF_000485595.1 Priapulus caudatus | reverse complement strand
GCGCGTGCGTGCGTGCGTGTGTGCATGCGTGTTGTGTGTGTGTGTGTGTGTGTGCGTGCGTGCGTGCGTGCGTGCGTGCGTGCGTGCGCGTGTGTGCGTGCGTGCGTGCGTGCGTGCGTGCGTGCGTGTGTGTGTGTGTTGGTTAGATGAACCAGCCCGCGGCTGATCTCAACTGTGGTTGTATTTTATCTCTGATCACGCGGATATGATCTGATTTCACACGCAGTA
>NW_014630180.1:0-228 GCF_000485595.1 Priapulus caudatus | reverse complement strand
ATACAATGCCAACACTGTTTGAGCTTTTAGAGGAAGAGACATCAGCGGCTGTTAGAGCCGTTTTAGGTCACTTTCTGTTTGTTTATATTCATCCTTATATGGATGGTAATGGTCGGACTGCTCGTTTTTTAATGAATACCATGCTGGCATCGGGAGGGTATGAGTGGACAGTAATACCTGTTGAGCGACGGGGTGATTATATGGCTTCGCTTGAGCAAGCAAGTGTAT
>NW_014630179.1:0-228 GCF_000485595.1 Priapulus caudatus | reverse complement strand
GAAGCTAAATTACCTGCTGGAAAAAGCTTTGCCACACTGAATCTGGCTGACGCACCTAAAAACACGCAACAAGCGATACTACAGCTTAAAGACAATCATCAGTGGGCATTGAATCAACAAGTGGCAATGTAGCTACAGTGCCTTCATTCTTTGACTTATACAATACATGCAGAATCAAACCAACAAGAAGTGCTTGGCTTGCTTTTTGCCAATGATCTACTAATCCTT
>NW_014630178.1:0-228 GCF_000485595.1 Priapulus caudatus | reverse complement strand
CGTGCGTGCGTGCGTGCGTATATCTGTGCATGCGTGCGCGTGTGTGTATGTGTGTGCATGCGTGCGTGCGTGCGTGCATGCGTGCGTATATCTGTGCATGCGTGCGCGTGTGTGTATGTATGTGCGTGCACGTGTGCGTGCGTGCGTGCGTATATCTGTACATGCGTGCGCGTGTGTGTATGTATGTGCGTGCGCGTGTGCGTGTGCGTGCGTGTGCGTGTGTGTGTA
>NW_014630177.1:0-228 GCF_000485595.1 Priapulus caudatus | reverse complement strand
GCAAAAAGTAGCCGAAGCCTTTGGGGTTGATTTAGTTACCTATGAAGGTGGACAACATCTTGTGGATTGGGATACCAGAAAAGTAGATGAGGATCCAAACCCCCTGCTCTACGCAGCTAATCGCGACCCTCGTATGGGAAAAATGTATCTGCAATATTTACGTGAATGGGACAAGGCTGGAGGAAAAGTTTTTGTACTTTTCAGCGCCCCTAGAATATATAGCTGGTA
>NW_014630176.1:0-228 GCF_000485595.1 Priapulus caudatus | reverse complement strand
CTCGCTCTCTCATCTTGTTCGCTCTCGCTCTCGCTCTCGCTCTCTCAATCTTGTTCGCTCTCGCTCTCGCTCTCGCTCTCTCAATCTTGTTCGCTCTCGCTCTCGCTCTCGCTCTCTCAATCTTTGTTCGCTCTCGCTCTCGCTCTCGCTCTCTCAATCTTGTTCGCTCTCGCTCTCGCTCTCGCTCTCTCAATCTTTGTTCGCTCTCGCTCTCGCTCTCGCTCTCTC
>NW_014630175.1:0-228 GCF_000485595.1 Priapulus caudatus | reverse complement strand
ACTCGTATGGCGGAAACGGCAACACTTCATTCCAACGTCACAAAAGTCCAATAGTCATAGGTTTTCTGTCTTCTTTTTTTCTCTTCTTCTTCTTTATCATCGTTACAGCTGTCTTCACTCGGTGTTTCTCTTGACTTTTGTGCATCGTATAGCTATAGTACCTTCAGTTCGTTGTTTGGCAAGGGAATACCTTGGTTCTTTGCGTCACGGCGTCAAATTGTAGTGTGA
>NW_014630174.1:0-228 GCF_000485595.1 Priapulus caudatus | reverse complement strand
GTTGATGTTGACGTTGATGTTGATGTTGATGCTGATGTTGATGTTGATGTTGATATTGATGTTGACGTTGACGTTGATGTTGACGTTGATGTTGATGCTGATGTTGATGTTGATGTTGATGTTGATGTTGACGTTGATGTTGACGTTGATGTTGACGTTGACGTTGACGTTGACGTTGATTTTGACGTTGATGTTGACGTTGACGTTGATGCTGATGTTGATGTTGAT
>NW_014630173.1:0-228 GCF_000485595.1 Priapulus caudatus | reverse complement strand
AATTAGAGATGGAAACATGAAGTAACGGTGAGATGGGATGGGAAAGAGAGCATGAGAAAAATGGGATGAGGAGATGGTAGATGTGGAAACAGGGTAGGGAGCATAAAATGTGAATATGGAAAGATATGGAGGTGGGGAAGAGGAGATAGATAAGAGAGATGGCATGAAATAATGGTATGGGGAGACGTGGGGGAGGTGGGGAAGAGGAGGTAGGATATGAAATGTCAA
>NW_014630172.1:0-228 GCF_000485595.1 Priapulus caudatus | reverse complement strand
TTCGGCTCTGGCAATGGTGCTGCTTCATGATTAGAGGGGTTGTAATCAAGGATGAAGTTACGATAAGAGATAGCAAAAAATACATTGTTGCTACACGCTATTTTAAAACGCCCACGTGTGCTAGGTGTGAGATCATGGGGAAGGTGAACGGAGGCATTGCCATTATTGATAATATTGTCCGCTAATAAAGTAGTAAAGCTTAGTCCTCCATCGATTGACAAGAAAATA
>NW_014630171.1:0-228 GCF_000485595.1 Priapulus caudatus | reverse complement strand
GTACCAAAAATTTATTGCGCCAACTGAATACTGAAACCTTCATTTTTGATGTGGAAGACGATTTGCAGAAAGCACCTCAAATAATCGATTTTAAAACCTCTTTGATTGATTCCCGCAGCTTTGAAATTCGCGTTAACATCGGCCAGCAAATTAATCAGGTGTTCGAGGCATTAAGCGAGCAGGGCATTCGTGTCAGCAGTATGCGCAATAAAGCCAATCGTCTTGAGG
>NW_014630170.1:0-228 GCF_000485595.1 Priapulus caudatus | reverse complement strand
GGTGAAGAACCCTATTCGATAGCATTGCTCTGTGAGGAGTTATGTGGGTCACAGGATCTGGTTTCAGTCCTCGGCACAGACGTTAGTGCCGATGTCTTAAAAAAGGCGCGCGAGGGGATCTACGAGACGCACCGACTGGTCGAGGTTCCTGACCCGGTCTTGACCCACTATTTCAGTAAAGAGGGTGTTCGCTATCGTCTTGATGAACGGATCTGTGGCAAGGTCCGC
>NW_014630169.1:0-228 GCF_000485595.1 Priapulus caudatus | reverse complement strand
CACACACGCACGCACGCACGCACGCACACACGCACGCACGCACACACACACACACATAGACGCGCGCACGCACGCACACACGCACATACACACACGTACGCACGTATACACACATGCACGCACACTCACGCACACATACACGCGCGCAAGCACGCACTCACGCACGCACGCACGCACGCACGCACACACGCACGCACGCACGCACACTCACACACATAAACGCGCCCA
>NW_014630168.1:0-228 GCF_000485595.1 Priapulus caudatus | reverse complement strand
GCGTATACGCGTGTCACCAACACTGTACATGTACGGGTCAACGCGTATACGTGCGCCTCACCAACACTGTACATGTACGGGTTAACGCGTATACGCGTGCGCGTCACCAACACTGTACATGTACGGGTTAACGCGTATACGTACGCGTCACCAACACTGTACATGTACGGGTTAACACGTATACGTGCGTCACCAACACTGTACATGTACGGGTTAACGCGTATACGT
>NW_014630167.1:0-228 GCF_000485595.1 Priapulus caudatus | reverse complement strand
TAGGATGGCGGAGCTGATGGGTTCCACCGTGATTAGGAGGGGCGTCGATTTTGCAAAAATCTCATCACTGGCAAACACAACGAGTTGTACGCCTTCCTGTGTGGTCTTCAGGGTGTCCGGCAGACACTGACCCACTTCCGATAAGTATTGACTGACATACCCTACCGATGAACAAGGCCTATCGTCACGCTGCATCAGCGTAGCAATCGCCTCAATACTGCATTTCCC
>NW_014630166.1:0-228 GCF_000485595.1 Priapulus caudatus | reverse complement strand
TATATAGCAACACCGCCTCTATATAGCAAAACCGCATCTATATAACAACACCGCCTCTATATAGCAACACCGCATCTATATAACAACACCGCCATCTATATAGCAACACCGCTCTATATAGACAACACCGCATCTATATAACAACACCGCATATAGATGCGGTGTTGCTATATAGATGCGGTGTTGCTATATAGAGGCGGTGTTGTAGCAACACCGCCTCTATATAGC
>NW_014630165.1:0-228 GCF_000485595.1 Priapulus caudatus | reverse complement strand
TTGCAACAACTTTCGCGCCATAACGTTGCAACAACCTTCGCGTCGTAACGTTGCAACAGCTTTTGCGTCTTAACCTTGCAACAACTTTTGGGTCGTAACGTTGCAACAACTTTCGGGTCGTAATGTTGCGACAACTTTCGCGTCGTAACGTTGCAACAACTTCCGCGTTGTAACGTTGCAACAACTTTCGCGTCGTAACGTTGCAACAAATTTTGCGTCGTAAATTTG
>NW_014630164.1:0-228 GCF_000485595.1 Priapulus caudatus | reverse complement strand
GGCACAAATTTAAAGCAATAAAAGATATTTGTATATCCTCAGTTACATACGGAGAGCTGTGCTTTGGGATAGAGAATGGTAGCAATAATTTAAAAGAAGAACGGTGGAAACAACTTGAAACTTTTACACAAAGATTGCTAATAGATTCTTTAGATGAAAATGCTGGCAAGCACTATGGGGAAATTAGAGCGCAACTAAAAAAAGATGGTACGCCTATTGGAAATAATG
>NW_014630163.1:0-228 GCF_000485595.1 Priapulus caudatus | reverse complement strand
TTCGTCGTCTCTCTCCCTCCCTCCTCTCTCTCTCTCTCTCTCTCTCTCTCTCTCTCTCTCTCTTCTCACCACCTCTCTTTTTCTTACTCTCCATCTCTCTTTGTCTCTTACTCTCCATACATCAGGGTCCAAATTATGGGGAGAAGAAGACAAACCAAAACGCACGCAGCAGTTGACATTTACTAGCCGCAGCATAATGACGATTCCCTCATTATTTATTCATTATAT
>NW_014630162.1:0-228 GCF_000485595.1 Priapulus caudatus | reverse complement strand
AATTCTTTCACTAAATCCTTCTGCCAAGATAATAGATTTGTCGTTGGGAACATATTCTTCTGCATTCTTCAAGATATACTGTGAGATGTAATTTGCAAGGCTTGCCTTGTTTGCGACTCCCTTGAAAAATCTTCTGTAGTTAGGTACTTCTCTGCTCCCCTGGATATTATAAGTAGGTAACAAACTGGAAGAACCCCACCACTCGCGTTCTGTGGTCTTGATAGATAA
>NW_014630160.1:0-228 GCF_000485595.1 Priapulus caudatus | reverse complement strand
AATTAATTAGGTTAATCCACACTCAATTAACTCGGAAATCACAGTGATTAAATGATACATGTCTTTGAAAGAAAAGTGTATTTACCTATCATATCTCGCGATCCATATAAGATACGTTTCTAGAATTTTACATGCCTTACCGGCTGGCTAAACCCGTACTACAGGCCTGTATAAGCCTATGGGCTTGACGCGCGTGAATAACAGCTAATTAATTAGGTTAATCGTGGG
>NW_014630159.1:0-228 GCF_000485595.1 Priapulus caudatus | reverse complement strand
CTCTCTCTCTCTCTCTCTCTCTCTCTCTCTCTCTCTCTCTCTCTCTTCTCTCTCTCTCTCTCTCTCTCCCTCTGTCTCTCTCTCTCTCTCTCTCTCTTTCCTCTCTCTCACGTTCTCTCTTTCTCTTTTTCTATCTCTCTCTCCCTCTGTCTATCTCTCTCTCTCTCTCTCTGCGCGCGCGGGGGAGGGGGAATCCCTGTATGTGGATGTGTGTGGGGTGGGGGGGGG
>NW_014630158.1:0-228 GCF_000485595.1 Priapulus caudatus | reverse complement strand
TATAACGGTCGACGTCATTGTTGTCTGTACGTCATTATAACGGTCGACGTCATTGTTGTCGGTACGTCATTATAACGGTCGACGTCATTGTTGTCGGTACGTCATTATAACGGTCGACGTCATTGTTGTTCGTACGTTGTTATAACGGTCGATGTCATTGTTGTCGGTACGTCATTATAACGGTCGACGTCATTGTTGTCGGTACGTCATTATGACGATTGACGTCAC
>NW_014630156.1:0-228 GCF_000485595.1 Priapulus caudatus | reverse complement strand
CCACCGACGGCAATCCGCAACTATTTCCTCCCCTCCGCGTATATGTGCGCGCGTGTGTGCGAGTGCGTGCGTGAATGTGTGCGTGTGTGTGTGCGTGCGTGAGTGTGTGTGCGTGCGTGCTTGTATGCGCGTGCGCGTGCGTGCATGTGTGCGTGCATGAGTGTCTGTGTGTGTGCGTGTGTGTGTGCGTGCGTGAGTGTGTGTGCGTGCGTGCTTGTATGCGCGTGC
>NW_014630155.1:0-228 GCF_000485595.1 Priapulus caudatus | reverse complement strand
TTCCCCCGCTCAGCGCGCACCCTCTCCCACGCAGCACGCACCCTCCCCTCCTCCGCGCCACGCACCATCCCACCTCCCCCGCGCAGCACGCACCCTCCCACCTCCCCCGCGCAGCATGCAACCTCCCCCACGCAGCACGCACCCTCCCCTCCCCCCGCGCCACGCACCCTCCCACCTCCCCCGCGCAGCATGCAACCTCCCCCACGCAGCACGCACCCTCCCCTCCTC
>NW_014630154.1:0-228 GCF_000485595.1 Priapulus caudatus | reverse complement strand
CTATCGCTCTCGCTCTCTCCATCTCTCTCTCTGGGTCGTCCTCTCCTCTCGTACCGCAGCCCCTGCTTGGTTATCCATGCTCTTCTCTGTAGCTTACCTACGCCGCCGCCGCAGTAGCAGTAGCAGCAGTAGCAGCAGCAGCAGCAGCAGCAGCAGCAGTAGCGCGCTATGTCCCCCAGTGTACTATCGGAGGTAGCTCTAGTACTATAGCCCGCGTACAGTTGCCGC
>NW_014630153.1:0-228 GCF_000485595.1 Priapulus caudatus | reverse complement strand
GTAAAGAGTCTTTCTCATGCAAGTTGAAATTAGCCAGTATTTTATCTAGGAAGGGGCCACGCCATCGAATAGATCGACAGGGATTTGTTATAAGTTGCCGATTTGGCTTTGATCGCGTAAGACAGCGTGAGTTGCAAGTGCGAGTAGATTTGACGAACTGCAGGGTCTGTAGATGATTACGATATACGGTATACGATATACGGTAAATATTTATATATTAATGCCTGC
>NW_014630152.1:0-228 GCF_000485595.1 Priapulus caudatus | reverse complement strand
GCAGCTTCTGGACCCAGCCGCCGTAGGGAGGATACAGCAATTTGCCGGGATTGAGTTTGCCCCGGCTGAGTACCGTTCGCGCGTGACTGAAGGTCTTGAATCCCTCCTGACCATGGTAATGGCCCATGCCCGATGGCCCGATACCGCCGAAGGGCGCATCGTCGGCGGCGACCTGCAACAGGACGTCGTTGATACAGACCCCGCCTGAATGAGTCTGGCTGAGAATAT
>NW_014630150.1:0-228 GCF_000485595.1 Priapulus caudatus | reverse complement strand
CAGGGTACAGTGTTATTACTTGTTGCAACGCTTCACGCGCGGCGGACCAATTCTTCAGCTCGAAATAGACGTAACCAATTTTCAATCGTGCACCTGAGTTTTTTGTGCTATCAGGATATTGTGCGATTAATTGCTGAAACTCCGTCAATGCTTTTTTGTAGTCACGAGAAACATAATTTGCTTCACCAAGCCAATATTGCGCATTATCAGCATATTTACTGCTTGGAT
>NW_014630148.1:0-228 GCF_000485595.1 Priapulus caudatus | reverse complement strand
TATATATATATATATATATACGTATAGGGAGTCGGTTAGTCCTGCTGCTAGTAGAAGGAAGCGTGATGGTTGCTGCGAAACGTAATGACGTAGTCTAGCATGTAGTAGTAGTGCGGGGTTAGTTGTTAATGTGACGTGGTGGTGGTTGGTGGTTAACTGAGAAATAGTGTGCATGAGAGGCGATGCAATAAGAGAGAAGTAATTTCATTACCACACAAACGCAAACTC
>NW_014630147.1:0-228 GCF_000485595.1 Priapulus caudatus | reverse complement strand
TTGCTGTGTTGTTGGTTGTTGTTGCTGTGTTGTTGTTGGTTGTTGTTGCTGTGTTGTTGTTGGTTGTTGTTGCTGTGTTGTTGGTTGTTGTTGGATGTTGCTGTGTTGTTGGTTGTTGGTTGTTGTTGCTGTGTTGTTGGTTATTGTTGATTGTTGTTGGTTGTTGGTTGTTGTTGCTGTGTTGTTGGTTGTTGTTGGTTGTTGTTGGTTGTTGGTTGTTGTTGGGTA
>NW_014630146.1:0-228 GCF_000485595.1 Priapulus caudatus | reverse complement strand
CAACGACCTTTTTTGACTGAATATTTTAAGGCAGAGCCCACAAGCGTAGATGCGTGCCTCGTGCACGTCTCGCTTGTGCTCCCATAACAGCCTGCGCGTTGTGAACGTACTAGCACAAGCACTGCATAGAAACGGTCTTTCTATCTTGGCCTGTTCTGTGTTGTGCTGTATGCTCACGGTTGCTATGTGGCTGTGACGTTGTTATGGCCTGCAGGGGCCTCATCTGTG
>NW_014630145.1:0-228 GCF_000485595.1 Priapulus caudatus | reverse complement strand
CTCATTCTGTATTTTTTTTACCGCATTTTCTCTATCTATTTTCTTTTGCTCAGACTGTTCTTTCTTACGCTGAGCTTCTTTATTTTCAACTTCTTTTTTCTGCGCCGCTGATAAATGCACTGCTTTTTGCAAACCACTTTCATTTAACTCCACATGGCCATGCTTTACTGCGGAGGGAGGGACTTTATCTGAATAAGAAACATTCCCATTCTCATCAACCCAACGATA
>NW_014630144.1:0-228 GCF_000485595.1 Priapulus caudatus | reverse complement strand
AGAGAAGCCCTCACGCTATATAAGGGTTATGTATATCTACTTAAGCATACTGTTAGCAAAAGAAGTCTTTACGTTATATGAAGGTTATGAATATCTGCCCCCTCCCTCCCACACACACACACACACACACCGTGAGAGACTTGATAAGGCTTTTGAGGACGGTGTTTGCTGTGAAACAAACCAATCTAACCTTCGGTATTGTTCGCCCCCTAGATCGGCTTCACTTTA
>NW_014630143.1:0-228 GCF_000485595.1 Priapulus caudatus | reverse complement strand
TTCTCCCCCTCCTCCTTCTCCACTCCTCCTTCTCCACCAGAGAAGCCCTTCTCCCCCTCCTCCTTCTCCACCAGCTTCTCCCCCTCCTCCTTCGGCCTCTCCCCTCCTCCTTCTCCACCACCTTCTCCCTTTTCCCCTCCTCCTTCTCCACCAGCTTCTCCATTCTCCCCCTCCTCCTCCACCAGCTCCCTTCTCCCCCTCTTTCTCCCTTTCCTCCTTCTCCACCAG
>NW_014630142.1:0-228 GCF_000485595.1 Priapulus caudatus | reverse complement strand
GAGAGCGAGAGAGAGAGAGAGAGAAATAGATAGATAAAGAAAGAGAGAGAGAGAGAGAGCGAGGGGAAGAGGGAGAAAGAGAAAGATAGAGAGAGAATGAGAGAGAGAAAGAGGGTGAGATGGGGGAGAGAGAGAGATAGAGAGAGACAGAAAAGTGAGAGATAGATAGATAGAGATAAAGATAGAGACAGAGAGGGAGAGAGGCAGAGAGCGAGAGAGAGCGCGCAC
>NW_014630141.1:0-228 GCF_000485595.1 Priapulus caudatus | reverse complement strand
CTCGTCGTGGCTACTTTCAAGTTGCCGACCGGCGTCATCGAGTGTCGCTTCTTCAAAGTTAAAGGCTTCGACTTGCTTGGTATCTTTACCGTAAGGTAGCCGTGCGAGTACACGCGGCATTGCCAGGGTGACAAAGCGTGAGTCTTCGCTGTCACGGAAGCTGCGCCATTTAATATATTCGGCCGAGTCGAATATTTTCTCCAGATCTCTTGGCTTGGATAGTTCTGT
>NW_014630140.1:0-228 GCF_000485595.1 Priapulus caudatus | reverse complement strand
CAGACACACACACACACACACACACACACACACACACACACACACACACAGGCACGCATGCCCACGCGCATGTGCACACGCATACGCACGTGCATGCGCACACGTACGCGCACGCGCACACACGGGCACGTGCACTTGCGCCGACTGATGAAAATGTGCCAGTCCAAGATGTATGCACAAGCAAAAGCTATCCGAGACTGGGCGATATCATATTTCACATACCATAGC
>NW_014630139.1:0-228 GCF_000485595.1 Priapulus caudatus | reverse complement strand
TGTGTGTCTGTGTGTGTGTGTGCGCGCGTGTTTGTGTGTGTCTGTGTGTGTGTGCGTGTGGTATGTGCGTGTGTATGTACGTGCGTGTGGTGTGTGTGTGGTACGTGTGTGTGTGTATGTTTGTGTGTGTGTGTGCGTGTGTGTGTGCGTGTGTGTGTGTCTGCGTTTGTTCGTGTGTGCGTGCAGGCGTGTGTGTGTGTGCGTGCGTGTGTGTGTGCGTGCGTGTGT
>NW_014630138.1:0-228 GCF_000485595.1 Priapulus caudatus | reverse complement strand
ACGCACTACCCTCACCTCTCTCACGTTAGAGGTGGGAGCTTACCCACGCCCTACAACACGCACTACCCACTCCTCTCTCACGTTATAGGTGGCTGCCCTACAACACACACTACCCTCTCCTCTCTCACGTTATAGGTGGCTGCCCTACAACACACACTACCCTCTCCTCTCTCACGTTATAGGTGGCAGCCTATCCACGCCCTACAACACGCACTACCCTCTCCTCTC
>NW_014630137.1:0-228 GCF_000485595.1 Priapulus caudatus | reverse complement strand
ATCTGGGCCGGTCTCTCTCTCAGTCGGTCGCACTTTCTCTCTCTCTCTCTTTCTGTTTTCTCTTTTCTCGGGCTCTCTCTTCTCTTTCCTATCGCGCGCTTTCTTTTTCACTCAGTCTCTCGTCTTCTTTTCTCTATTTCTCTCACTCCTTCTTTCTTTCTGATCTTTCTCTCCCTCTCTCTGTTTCTCTCTTTGTATGTTGCTGTCTCTCTCTCCTTCTCTCTCTCT
>NW_014630136.1:0-228 GCF_000485595.1 Priapulus caudatus | reverse complement strand
TCTCTCTCTCTCTCTCTCTCTCTCTCTCTCTCTCTCTCTCTCTCTCTCTCTCTCTCTCTCTCTCTCTCTCTCTCTCTCTCTCTCTCTCTCTCTCTCTCTCTCTCTCTCTCTCTCTCTCTCTCTCTCTCTCTCTCTCTCCCTCTTCCACTCTCTCTCTCTCTCTCTCTCAGTGCGCGCGTGTGTGTGTGTGTGTGTTCGTGCGTGTGTGCGCGCACGCGTGTGTCCTGC
>NW_014630135.1:0-228 GCF_000485595.1 Priapulus caudatus | reverse complement strand
GAAAAAACTTACTGAAGTGAAAGCGAAGGTAGTGGTTAAGGAGAAACCAACCGTAGCTAAGCAGCCTGAAGCAGTGGAGAAAGTTGAACAAAAAAGAATGTTAATAATAAAGACGGGAAAAAAGAGCATAAGTCTCCAGCTGTAAAATCTGCGCCTGTGGTTAAAAGTTCGGCTAAAACTTTTTCAAATGCGCATGACAATATCTTTTCTCAAGACACAAACAATAAT
>NW_014630134.1:0-228 GCF_000485595.1 Priapulus caudatus | reverse complement strand
ATATTATACTGTTCAGGATTGTGGCGTACCTATCAATCCAAACCTTGCGAAAGGGCAACTCTACGGAGCTGTTCTTCAAGCAATAGGATACGCACTGTACGAAGAGATGATCTTTGATGAAAACGGAAAACTTATGAATCCGAGCTTTATGGATTATAAGATCGCAAAAATTAAAGAAATTCCAGAAGATTTCAAAGCGGAATTTATTTACACCTATTGTTTTGGTTC
>NW_014630133.1:0-228 GCF_000485595.1 Priapulus caudatus | reverse complement strand
GCACTGACTTATTTGCTGTTCTCGCTGGCTTCAGCTTATTTTATTCTTGCCGGTTTCGCTGTTGCGTATGGCGCCACTGGTAACTTACTGCTCGCAAGTCTTGGCGATAGCGGCAATTCGATTAACTTGGTGTTTAGTCTGCTAGCAATTGGGTTTCTCATCAAGCTCGGCGGTTTTGGTATGCACATTTGGTTACCGGATGCTTACACGGAAGCCGATGATGATTTC
>NW_014630132.1:0-228 GCF_000485595.1 Priapulus caudatus | reverse complement strand
CTTGATGATCAAATAAAGCCTCTACTTTCACAATCGTTGACTTCAATGGAATCGTTGCTTGTACAGTAAACCATTTATCCATAACCAAATTATCTTGATTCCACTGCGCATAAAATGCATTGATGGTTTCATCCGAGGTGGATTTATTATGGTGAACCAAACATTTAAAAGCAGACATTTGATCTGTCATATTATCGGCTGACTTAAATTGTTCTTGAGCTAAAGATT
>NW_014630131.1:0-228 GCF_000485595.1 Priapulus caudatus | reverse complement strand
CACACACACACACACACACACACACACACACACACACACACACACACACACACACACACACACACACACACACACACACACACACACACACACACACACACACACACACACACACACACACAGACACGACGACGACGACACGACACACACACACACACACACACACACACACACACACACACACACACACACACACACACACACACACACACACACACACACACACAC
>NW_014630130.1:0-228 GCF_000485595.1 Priapulus caudatus | reverse complement strand
ACACACACACACACACACACACACACACACACACACACACACACACACATCAGGATGACTACTCAGAGGCCCTTTGCCTTTATTCATATGTGAAAAATCCACACAAGTCAGAATAATGGTTACGTTATTCGGGTTTGCATAGCATGTATTTGCTTAAACGTGTGGTGAGAAGTGAGAATCAGCATGTGCTTCTGCAGGGTTAGAAGGAAGCACACTAACATGCTAATG
>NW_014630129.1:0-228 GCF_000485595.1 Priapulus caudatus | reverse complement strand
GTGGTTTTTGGCCATCCTGCTGTTATACCTTGTGGCAGGTGCGCTGCTCGGCCCCAACATCGGTATCGTTGGGGCCATCTCACAGCGGCTGCTGCCAGTCTGGCTCGCCTTGATCGCAACCTTTTGGCTTTCGATCACCTACAAGCATCGACTCGGGCTCTATGGCAAGCTCTACGACAGCTCCATCGGCATGATCGGTTTTGGCATAGTGATGTTTTGGGTGTTCAC
>NW_014630128.1:0-228 GCF_000485595.1 Priapulus caudatus | reverse complement strand
ATGTGTATGTTAATAATCGCAATAGTAGAGATGTCTGTGGATGTAAGTACACTTTAGTAAAGCAAAAAAGTCGTTCTTCTTGCTTAGTTGTGTCTATACTACTAATGTGTCCCTGGCATTGTAATTACCCTCTGTGCGCGTTTAAAGCCTAGGCGAAACGTGAATAAACCTCAGTAGGTTTTGGTACTACCTATATCCTACCTGTATGATCTATATTTTATTCATACA
>NW_014630127.1:0-228 GCF_000485595.1 Priapulus caudatus | reverse complement strand
CAACCTTTTCATCTTGGGCATCAAGCTGTTATTGACGCGGCTTTAGCACGTTCCAAACGGGTAATTGTCTTGATTGGTTCAAGTCATCAGCCTCCTTCGGTGCGTAATCCGTGGAGTTTTGATGAGCGTAAAGCCTTTATTCAGCAGTCCTTTGACGCAAAGGAAGGCGAGCGCATATCAATCGCACCCTTGTTCGATCTTTATAATGACGTGAAATGGGTGCAGATG
>NW_014630126.1:0-228 GCF_000485595.1 Priapulus caudatus | reverse complement strand
ACATCGAAACCTTTCGTAATATCCCGTTACTAATCCAAATTTTCTTTTGGTACTTTGTGGTGCTACGCGCCATGCCATCAACAAAGAATAGCATGTCGCTTTTTGATAGCTTCTTCTTGAACGTGCGTGGATTATATGTACCTGGCCCCGTCACAGAAAATGGCTTCATCTATACCGCAATCACCTTTTTGATTGCTGTTATCGCCGCTTTTTTACTAAGAAGGTGGT
>NW_014630125.1:0-228 GCF_000485595.1 Priapulus caudatus | reverse complement strand
CATGTCTTCATGTTGCCAGGATGTCCCACGAGACAGATCCGGGCGAGGTGTAGAGGTTATCCAGATGCAAGGACTTATGAGACAGATTCCGGCGAGGTGTAGTGGTATCCAGATGCAAGGACTCATGAGACAGATTCTGGCGAGGTGTAGTGGTATCCAGATGCAAGGACTCACGCGACACATCCCGGCGACGAGTCTGTGACAAAGCCAACTGCGCGTTGTTGCCAA
>NW_014630124.1:0-228 GCF_000485595.1 Priapulus caudatus | reverse complement strand
ATGCACTATGCACTATTCACTATGCAGTATGCACTATGCACCATGCACTATGCACTATGCACTATGACTATGCGCTATGCGCTATGCACTATGCACTATGCACTATGCACTATGCACTATGCACTATGCACTATGCACTGTGCACTATGCATGATGCACAATCCACTATGCACTATGCACTATGCACTATGCACTATGCAGTGCACTAGTGCACTATGCACCATGCAC
>NW_014630123.1:0-228 GCF_000485595.1 Priapulus caudatus | reverse complement strand
GTGTGTATAGGTGTGTATAAGTGTGTATAAGTGTGTATAAGTGTGTATAAGTGTGTATAAGTGTGTATAAGTGTGTATAAGTGTGTGTAAGTGTGTATAAGTGTGTATAAGTGTGTATAAGTGTGTATAAGTGTGTATAAGTGTGTGTATGTGTGTATGTGTGTATAAGTGTGTAAGTGTGTATAAGTGTGTATACAGGGGTGCAAATCAAGGGGGGACAGGGGGACA
>NW_014630122.1:0-228 GCF_000485595.1 Priapulus caudatus | reverse complement strand
TCATTGTATGTTCGTGTCCCAGCGTAGGAGCAGATATATCATTGTATGTTCATGTCCCAGCGTAGGATCAGATATATCATTGTATGTTCGTGTCCCAGCGTAGGATCAGATATATCATTGTATGTTCATGTCCCAGCGTAGGATCAGATATATCATTGTATGTTCATGTCCTAGCGTAGGATCAGATATATCATTGTACGTTCATGTCCTAGCGTAGGAGCAGATATA
>NW_014630121.1:0-228 GCF_000485595.1 Priapulus caudatus | reverse complement strand
TCTCCTCGCCCTCGTCCTAGCACCGATGTCGTTTCACACAAAACACAGACCTTGGCGAGAGCGAGCAACCCGTAGTGCCTGTGCAATAAAAACGAGCTTAAAAGTTTAAAATAAACACGTGCTAATGCGAGCGCTGTCCCCGGGCTACGTCGCATTCACGCGGGGCATTTGCTGCTGCTATCTCCCCGGTCCCCACTTCTCGCTCTCTCTCTCTCTCACTCTTTCTCT
>NW_014630120.1:0-228 GCF_000485595.1 Priapulus caudatus | reverse complement strand
AAGCACTACGCACGCACACGCACGCAAGCGCACGCAAGCACTCACACGCACACGCACGCACACACGGAAGCACTTACACGGACACGCACGCGCGCACGGAAGCACTCACGCACACGCACACGCACGCGCACATACGTACGCACACACACCAACGCATGGGCACCCGCACATGTACGCACGCTCTCCAACGCATAGGCACCCGCACGCACACGCACACACACACCCGCA
>NW_014630119.1:0-229 GCF_000485595.1 Priapulus caudatus | reverse complement strand
TTTCGCGACCGGGCTGGGGGCTGAGTATGTATCGAGTTAGCTCTAGTACTATAGCCCGCGTACAGTTGCCGCAGAGTCAAGAGCTAATAATACCTTATTATAGCTCAGCTCCTCAGCAACAACTAGCTAGCAACAGTAGCAGCAGCAGCAGCAGCAGCAACAACAGCAGGAGTAGCAGTAGCAGTAGCAGCAGCAGCAGCAGCAACAGTATCAGTAGCAGCAGTAGTAG
>NW_014630118.1:0-229 GCF_000485595.1 Priapulus caudatus | reverse complement strand
GTGAAATTGCACTCTAAACGCGAATAAATAATCTTTTAGATAAAATTTGTATTTTGTCTTGCATATAACTACGTCGTCGTGCTGATTTCTTTCATGCGCCTGCCATTATTTACTGGCGAGTCTTGGAATCGATTCCAGCTCCAGGATCAGAGCCATTATTCTAACGATAACAGAATCACGCACGCACACACACGAACACACACACGCGTGCGCACACGCACACATGCAC
>NW_014630117.1:0-229 GCF_000485595.1 Priapulus caudatus | reverse complement strand
ACACGCGAGTGTGTGTGTGCGCGCGTGCACTAGCGCACGCGCACGCACACGCACAGACACATGAACACGCACGCACACGCACACACACACACACACACGCGCACACACACACTCGCGGACGCACACGCACAGACACATGAACACGCACACATACACACGCACGCACGCACGCACGTATGAGGCCACTGCGCACCACTGTACACGTGAGCGCAGCTCTCTCTCTCTCTCT
>NW_014630116.1:0-229 GCF_000485595.1 Priapulus caudatus | reverse complement strand
AGAGAGAGAGAGAGAGAGAGAGAGAGAGCGCGCGAGATGGAGGGGATGGGGTGGACACGCACGGCACGCGAAAACGCGGAAAGAATAAGCGAGCTAGGTAAGAGCATATAGTGGGGAATCTAATTTGATGTAGGGAGGATTACGTTTCAGTGAGCTCGCATTGCTGGCTGCGGGCGCGCACGCAAACAGCCAGTTTTGCAGATATTATCAGGAGTAAGATAATATAGAA
>NW_014630115.1:0-229 GCF_000485595.1 Priapulus caudatus | reverse complement strand
GTAATAGCGCCACAAAGTAAAATAGTTGGCAGCCATGTTGTCCACGCAACAACGGGTTTGCGTAGCCTAGCAACTGGCAGCCATCTTGAACAATCGAAAACGGGTTTGCGCTGGCCAGCAGCGAGCCAGCCGAACAAAGGCGGGCGCAGCTGTGCCGAGGGGCAGCGAGCCTCTATACACACGGCAGCCGTAGGCCGGCCTTGTGGTAGGAGCGGCCATTTTGAAAAGG
>NW_014630114.1:0-229 GCF_000485595.1 Priapulus caudatus | reverse complement strand
ACACATTGTATACATATCGGTGTGACGTAATAGAAAAGCGAGTCATTTACCGGATGACTAGAATGACGTGGTTACGTCACACCAGAAATGACCTCTTAACTGTTTAGTAGTCATTTACGTTTGAGTCGCTAATTATTGGCTGCCAATTAACGGCATCATCAAGACCAGCTGTCAAGCCCCATATATCCATGCTATATATATGTATATATATATATTTATATATATAAAT
>NW_014630113.1:0-229 GCF_000485595.1 Priapulus caudatus | reverse complement strand
CTCTCTCTCTCTCTCGCTCTCTCTCTCTCTCAGAGAGACAGTCTTTCATCACAAAACTGTAACCATACACTTCTCTCGCTCTCTCTGGCTCTCTCTCTCTGTCTCTCATCACAACACTGTAACCATACACTTCTCTCTCTTTCTCTCTTTCTCTCGCTCTCTCTCTCTCGCTCTGTCTCTCTCTCTCTCTGTCTTTCATCACAACACTGTAATCATACACTTCTCTCGC
>NW_014630112.1:0-229 GCF_000485595.1 Priapulus caudatus | reverse complement strand
AACTAATAATTTACATGCACATATAGTGCCTAATGGTAATGGCACTGTGACTGCTATACTATATACACGAAGAGTTCAACGCACAGTACATGTACATAGTTCGGACACGGTGCACGTACATCATACACGAACTCACGGAGCATGACGTACTTCGTACACGGTGCATGTACGTCGTACACGCCGTAACACGATACATGTACGTCGTGCACGCCGTAACACCGTACATGTA
>NW_014630111.1:0-229 GCF_000485595.1 Priapulus caudatus | reverse complement strand
TACCCTCTGCACCGAAGTAATCACGATCACTATCATGACGCAACTCAACGCGTGCGGTTTTGCGTTCATTTTCTTCACGCATATCCTTTACGCCCACCGAGACAGATACCGAATCTTTACCTTCACCTTCGATGACTTTCACAACCTCAACGCGTGGAGCAATCGACAAGCCTTTCTCAATTTCATAGTCACCACGTACACCAGAAACCGTTTCAAGGTCACGCCCATC
>NW_014630110.1:0-229 GCF_000485595.1 Priapulus caudatus | reverse complement strand
CCATAGTTCCATAGGTTAACGTAAAGCATCTCTATCCAAAACTCCCTTGACATATCAAATTTACTTGGAACATGGCGCGAAATCTCTGATATACCTAGTAACTGCGAAATAAACATTCTTGTGCTGCAGTTACACAGTCCCCAGCTGATGTATCTCTAAGTAAGTCAAACCTCTACCTAAGGTAACCGATGGCAAAATGTGTCATGCGTAACATGTACAGCGGTGTGTC
>NW_014630109.1:0-229 GCF_000485595.1 Priapulus caudatus | reverse complement strand
GAGAGAGAGAGAGAGAGAGGGGGAGGAAGAGATATGGAGAGAGGAGGAAGTAAGATTGCAATAACCTGTTTTTTTAGAACTTTCTCCACTTACGTACGTACGCACGCACACACGCACACACACCCTTCCCCCTCTCTCGCTCCATCATGACTTCCTCCTCTCTCACCCTCTTCCACTCTCTCTTCCTTTCCCTCTCTCTCCCCCTTCTATCTCTCTCTCTCTCATTCTC
>NW_014630107.1:0-229 GCF_000485595.1 Priapulus caudatus | reverse complement strand
ATTAAACATGTTCTGAAAATAATCATCTGATAGAGAAAATATGAATAGTATTAAAAACAAACTCTTACTAGTGTTATTGCTAGTAACCTTGTTGCCGACCTTGCTGATCGGTGGCTATACTTTTTTGCTACTACGGGTTCATTGAAAGAAAGTAGTCTTGCGGCACACGGAAGTAGGATGTTGCTAATCCGAGAGCAGATTCATGGTTACTTGGGAAATGTGAGTAGTG
>NW_014630106.1:0-229 GCF_000485595.1 Priapulus caudatus | reverse complement strand
CTCTCTCCGTCTCTCTCTCTCTCTCTCCTCTCTCCGTCCCTCTAGCTCTCTCCGTCTCTCTAGCTCTCTCCGTCTCTCTCTCGATCTCTCTCTATCCCTCTACCTCTCTCTCCCTCTCTCTGTTTCTCTAGCTCTCTCCGTCTCTCTTGCTCTCTCCGTCTCTCTCTCGATCTCTCTCTATCCCTCTACATCTCTCTCCCTCTCTCCGTCTCTCTAGCTCCCTCCGTCT
>NW_014630105.1:0-229 GCF_000485595.1 Priapulus caudatus | reverse complement strand
CCAGTGTGTGTCGGCGCCGGGTGAGAAGCCAGACCGGCTGTTCTGCTGCTGCTCGGGGGACCGCTGCAACCGCGAGGTGTTCTTCAACCCGGTCGTGCTGACGACGACGCAGGCCACGGCCACCGTAGAGGCAACCACAGGTATGTGCATGTGTGGGGAGCACGGGGGCGGCGGCAGGGGCGGGGGGAGGGAATCGGCTTGTGTAGCAGTGAAAAAAATACACGGGGGC
>NW_014630104.1:0-229 GCF_000485595.1 Priapulus caudatus | reverse complement strand
GGAGATGCCGTCGCCGCCGCCGCCGCCGTCGTCGTCGTTGTTGTTTATCAGGCGCCCGCATCGCGCGCGTGTGCCAGTCATTAACGTCAATTAGCTAATCCCTGCCTCTCACATAGCTGCTGCTGCTGCTGCTGCTGCTGCTGTGCGTGCGTGCGTGCGTGCGTGTGAGTGCGTGTGCGCCTAGCCTGTCACCGACGTACAAGTGCGAGCATTGACACACACACACACA
>NW_014630103.1:0-229 GCF_000485595.1 Priapulus caudatus | reverse complement strand
TGCTATCAACAATTACCGCATTGAAGGTTTTGAATGTAATGGCCTAGTTGATAGTGCGGGTGATGGCTTAACACTTCCGTTTAAAGAGCTGACGGCATTGAAAAATCAGGCAGCTTCATTATTAAATAATTCAGTCGACATTATTCCCCCAGTTGACATAGCGCCGTTAGAGAAGCATAAAAAAACGCTAGGAAAGCCGAGCTTGTCGATATTAATTGCCGACGAAAAA
>NW_014630102.1:0-229 GCF_000485595.1 Priapulus caudatus | reverse complement strand
GCACACACACCCGCACACACACACACAGACACACACATACACACGCACGAACGCACGCACATACACACACACGCACACACACACGTGCGCGCGCACGCACACACACACGTGCGCGCGCGCACAACCAAACAATCGCACGGACGCACGCACGCACGCACGCACGCACTCACACACTCACACACAGATACGCACATACAACACAATTTTACATCACAACATCATCAACATT
>NW_014630101.1:0-229 GCF_000485595.1 Priapulus caudatus | reverse complement strand
TTGTGAGTGCGTGCGTGCGTGCGTTCGCGCGCACTTGTGAGTGTGTGTGTGCGTGCGTTCGCTCGCACTCGTGAGTGTGCGTGTGCGTGCGTTCGCGCGCACTCGTGAGTGTGTGCGTGCGTGCGTCTGCGTGCGTGTGCTTGCATGTATGTGTGTGCACTTGAGCATACAGTAGAATGAGGAAGCGTTACCTGCTCAATATATTTAGTGCGTGCGCGAGCGATAAATT
>NW_014630100.1:0-229 GCF_000485595.1 Priapulus caudatus | reverse complement strand
TATCTGCTGCACTACTACGTTTTGATGTTACAACAGTTTTTTTTAGTGTACCGCTACATTCGCTAGGCAGCGCCACCATTCAATCCCATATAACACTATTTTGTCGTTGCGGTTGCGTCCAATTTCAAATACTTGTCACAAAGTGCACAATTTTTATGAGTTCCCTCCCAGCTATACCTGGAAATGGAGATATCATCTCAGAAAATTCCATTTCAGATCCCCAAACACA
>NW_014630099.1:0-229 GCF_000485595.1 Priapulus caudatus | reverse complement strand
CTCTCTCTCTCTCTCTCCTCTCTCTCCTCCTCTCTCTTTCTCGCTCTCTCTCTCTCTCACTTTTTATCTCTCTCTCTCTCTCTGTCTTGCTCTCGCTCTCTTTCTCTGTCTCTCTCCCCCCTTATAATCTCTCTTTCTCCCTATATATCTATCTATCTATCTATCTATATATCTATCTATCTATCTATCTATCTATCTATCTATCTATCTATCTATCTATCTATCTATC
>NW_014630098.1:0-229 GCF_000485595.1 Priapulus caudatus | reverse complement strand
ATCCGTTGATGCCCGGCATGCGAAAGTCGGTCAATATCAATGCAGGCCGCTCGTTGATTTCTGAGCGTTTGAACTGAGCGAGTGCCTTCGATGCCGTGTCGAAGGTGGTGACTTTAAAGCCTGCATTGGCCAGCGACCGGTCGAGTACCCAGCGAATCGACTGGTCATCGTCAATGACCCAGACTTCGTTTTGATTTGATATTGAGTTATTCACGCTTGTTCCAGAGGT
>NW_014630097.1:0-229 GCF_000485595.1 Priapulus caudatus | reverse complement strand
ACTACAATAGAATACACTACATACAATACACTACAATAGAATACACTACATACAATACACTACAATAGAATACACTACATACAATACACTACAATAGAATACACTACAATAGAATACACTACATACAATACACTACAATAGAATACACTACATAGAATACACTACAAAAGTCTACAATAGAACACACTACATACAATACTCTACAATAGAATACACTACAATAGAATAC
>NW_014630096.1:0-229 GCF_000485595.1 Priapulus caudatus | reverse complement strand
GTTACGCGGATCACCGTCGTCCTCTATTTCATCGGTATGTCGTGGTAATAGCGAACGGGATTTGATTTCCGCCAACATTGCTGCCATCACCAGATATTCCGCGGCTAGCTCCCATTGCATGGACTCCATCAGGCCGATGTATTCCATGTACTGCGTGGTGATTTGCGAAACGTTAATATTCAGAATATCAAGATTCTGGCGTTTAATGAGGTACAGCAACAGATCAAGC
>NW_014630095.1:0-229 GCF_000485595.1 Priapulus caudatus | reverse complement strand
GGAGGCAGGGAGGGAGGCAGGCAGGGGGCAGATAGGGAGGCAGGGAGGGAGGCAGGTAGGGAGGGAGGCAGGCAGGCAGGCAGGCAGGCAGGCAGGGAGGCAGGCAGGGAAGGAGGGAGGGAGGCAGATAGGCAGGCAGGGAGGCAGGCAGGGAAGGAGGGAGGGAGGCAGAGAGGCAGGCAGGGAGGGAGGCAGGCAGGGAGGCAGAGAGGGAGGCAGATAGGCAGGC
>NW_014630094.1:0-229 GCF_000485595.1 Priapulus caudatus | reverse complement strand
CCACCCTACCCCTGCACTCTCACACTTCATCCACCCCCTTCCCTTCCTCTCCACCCTACCCCTGCACTCTCACACTTCATCTACCCCCTTCCCTTCCTCTTCACCCTACCCCTGCACTCTCACACTTCATCCACCCCCTTCCCTTCCTCTCCACCCTACCCCTGCACTCTCACTTCATCCACCCCCTTCCCTTCCTCTTCACCTACCCCTGCACTCACGCTTCTTGTTC
>NW_014630093.1:0-229 GCF_000485595.1 Priapulus caudatus | reverse complement strand
GCTTCTAGCTGAACGGGGTTTAGACAGGAATAAAAAGAAAATACGCAAAGGAGGAGAAAAACATGCTAGATAAAGTTAGTTCTAGTATTCATACAATGAGAAAACCAACTCAACTAATTGAGAATCGAATCCAGTTTGCTGGTTCTGAGTCTGAGGTCAGCATTTATGATACCTACGAGGCAGCCTCTCGAGTAGGCTTACATGCAGATCAAGTCCTCTATTGCGGTAT
>NW_014630092.1:0-229 GCF_000485595.1 Priapulus caudatus | reverse complement strand
CCGACCGTTGCTGGGTGAATGTTGTCTGAGTAAGCGCAAATGTATTCCTGCGGCTCGGGCGTGTAGCGCCGCAAGTCTATACGCAGATCCATCGGAGAAGCTTTGGGCAATATCCCCCGGGCGCTATATAATATACCAACGTGTTCCGTCTCCATGTCCTTGAATATTTGTCGAATCTCTGCTGCCTTCAGATTTCTGATCAGGACATCTCCGAAGCGTTGCAGTTCGC
>NW_014630091.1:0-229 GCF_000485595.1 Priapulus caudatus | reverse complement strand
TGATACTATATGATGCCCTCCCTTAAGGGGGGGGGGTACAGGGGGTTGTCTTCTTTCCGCCTCCCTAGCTCCCCCTCTCTTCCCACCTCCCTCCTCTGTCCTCCTATCTCTATCCTTCTATCCTCCTTCAACACTTCCAGAATCCTTTATATTTTGAATTTTCTTTTTGGAATGTCACTTATAATTTCTCTGACAGTTTTATATACTCTCTTTCTCTCTCTCTCTCTCT
>NW_014630090.1:0-229 GCF_000485595.1 Priapulus caudatus | reverse complement strand
AACACAGGTGATCATGTAGATATATACAGGTAAACACATAGCTACACACACGTAAACATGCAGCTACCACAGGTGATCATGTAGATATATACAGGTAAACACATAGCTACACACACGTAAACATGCAGCTAACACAGGTGTACATGTAGATATATACAGGTAAACACATAGCTACACACACGTAAACATGCAGCTAACACAGGTGTACATGTAGATATATATAGGTAAA
>NW_014630089.1:0-229 GCF_000485595.1 Priapulus caudatus | reverse complement strand
GCACGCACGCATGCACGCACGCACACGCATACGCACGCGCACACACACACACGCGCGCACACACACACACGCACGCGCGCACACACACGCGCACGCGCACGCTCGCACGCACGCACATACACAGACATACACACACATACACACACAACACACACACACACGAACGCACGCACGCACACGCATACGCGCGCGCACACACACACACACACACACACACACACACACACAC
>NW_014630088.1:0-229 GCF_000485595.1 Priapulus caudatus | reverse complement strand
AACAGTGGTATCGAGGTATGTGCAGGCATTACAAGGACTGTACATGTCACATTACTATTGGGGTATGTGCCCGTATTACTGTGGCTGTCGCAGTGGCCTGTGGTATCGAGGTATGTGCAAGTGTTACTGCAATAAAATAATAAGAACACAAAGGTGTCTATTGTGGCGTGTCAGCTAATCAGTCCAGTTAGAGATTCATGCATGGCACACTGTACTATAAACAAGGCCG
>NW_014630087.1:0-229 GCF_000485595.1 Priapulus caudatus | reverse complement strand
TTTTTCTTTTTCACATCAATTTCATAGCAATTTTTTTTCTTTCATAGACTTCATAAGCATTAATAAAAAGAATGAAAAAAGAAGAAAAAGGACAAAAGTGCAATTTTCCTTATGGCAGGCCTCCATAGTGATGTATCATAACAGGTATACAGATATGTCACATATATATCACAGAGAAGGCTTTGTAGAGAACTAAATGTGCTTAATTAATTTCTAGTATTTGTATCAA
>NW_014630086.1:0-229 GCF_000485595.1 Priapulus caudatus | reverse complement strand
GAGAGAGAGAGAGAGTAGGCACTTCAGACGTCGTTAGAGGCTCGCATCTGCCTTTATTTTGCGTAATTAATTCGACAGAGTCGCAAATTGGCACGTTCGCACGTACAGCTGGAGCGACACGCAAGGGGAGCAGCAGAGACGAGGGGGAGGGGGAGAAACAAGGGAGAAAGTGAAAAGGATAACGAGAGAAAGAGAGACGTGAGAGTGAGCGAGTGAGAAAGAGAGAGCG
>NW_014630085.1:0-229 GCF_000485595.1 Priapulus caudatus | reverse complement strand
GTGTGTGTGTGTGTGTGTGTCGTCGTGTGTGTGTGTGTGTGTGTGTGTGTGTGTGTGTGTGTGTGTGTGTGTGTGTGTGTGTGTGTGTGTGTGTGTGTGTGTGTGTTTCTCGCACATTCTCTCTCTCTCCGTTACGCTCTCTCGCATCTCTTTATTTCACACCCGCTCTCAGTTTAGTGTTGGGTACGCTTCCGTCCATCCAACTACTCTCTCTTTCTCTCTCTCTCTC
>NW_014630084.1:0-229 GCF_000485595.1 Priapulus caudatus | reverse complement strand
TATACACCATAGATTGTTTTATCTGTTTTTATACACGTATATAAGCCGAGTGTGTTTCTAGTTAGTGTTAGGGAAAAGTCGAGCGTGGTATCAGACGGTTGTTGGTATCCACATCTCTCTCGTGCACGCGCTGTCTTGCTTTCTCTTTCTCTCTCTCTCTCGCATGCACGCGCTGTCTTGCTTTCTCTTTCTCTCTCTCTCTCGCATGCACGCGCTGTCTTGCTTTCTC
>NW_014630083.1:0-229 GCF_000485595.1 Priapulus caudatus | reverse complement strand
CTCTCCCTCTCTCTCGCACGCGCTCTCTCCTTCTCTCGCGCTCTCTCTCTCTCTCTTTAATCTGTTTCGCACCTGGAATTCTATGACTGACTGCATGCCGCGGGTGAAACATTCTGACACTTGAGAATAGCGATCGAGCTCTCAAGAATGAATGGGAGGAAGTGAGTGTATTCACATGCAGCAGTCCTTGCTATCGAGTATAAGTGTCACACACACGCACACACACACA
>NW_014630082.1:0-229 GCF_000485595.1 Priapulus caudatus | reverse complement strand
TATCAACCATAAGATAAGCACCCACTGAATCTGCGATCTCACGGAATTTGTTCCAGTCCATGATTCTCGAATAAGCGGAGAAGCCTGCAACAATCATCTTAGGCTTATGCTCATTTGCGAGTGACTGAACCTGGTCGTAATCGACTTCTCCTGTTTCGTTATTTAACCCATACTGAATTGCGTTATATAACTTGCCTGAAAAACTCACTTTGGAACCATGAGTAAGGTG
>NW_014630081.1:0-229 GCF_000485595.1 Priapulus caudatus | reverse complement strand
ATAATCAATTAATCTGCTATTAATCTATGAAGCCATTAGCGACTGTTACTCAGCAGCTCTGTTACCAGCATATATAGCGACTTTGCGTGGTCGATGCGCATGTCAGCGTATAATATGCACACACGCGCGCATGCCAGCGTATAAGCACACACGCGCGCATGCCATCGTATATGCACACGCGTGCGCATACCAGCGTATGTGCACACATGCGCGCATGCCATCGTATATG
>NW_014630080.1:0-229 GCF_000485595.1 Priapulus caudatus | reverse complement strand
TCCTCTAGCATCCCTCCTCTAGCATCCCTCCTCTAGCAACCCTCTGCAGTGTCCCCACACATCGCTTCCGCGCGTTGGCTGTACGTGTATGTGTTCGCAGTAGTACACGCTATAAAGCCTTCTCCTTGCTCCTCGTTCACTACTGCTGCTGCTACTACTCCTGTCACGTCGGCTCCTGCTGTTTCCAGCGATGCATCTGCGTTTGTAGGGGATATATAGCAGGAGAGTA
>NW_014630079.1:0-229 GCF_000485595.1 Priapulus caudatus | reverse complement strand
ACGAGCACGACACACACACACACACACACACACACACACACACACACACACACACACGCACACGAGAGTATATATATATATGAACGAATCCTCCAGCATTACATGCGGCTATTGTTGCAGCCACTGTTGGGGACATTGTTGCGTATATTGCTGCAGCCACTGTTAGGGACATTGTTGCTGCCACTGTTGGGGACATTGTTGCGTATATTGCTGCAGCCACTGTTGGGGA
>NW_014630078.1:0-229 GCF_000485595.1 Priapulus caudatus | reverse complement strand
TTAAATTAGTAATTTTTTTTAAATTTAAAAAAAAAAATTAACTAATTAAACCAATTTATTAAAAAATTTAAAATTACTTGTATTTCTCTCGCTCTATTTATCTATCTCTCTATCTCTCTCTCTCTCTCTTTCTTTCTCTCTCTCTCTCTCCCTCTTTCATTTTCTCTCTCGCTAGCTCTATCTATCTATTTATCTATCTATCTATCTTTCTCTCTCGCTTTCTTTCTTT
>NW_014630077.1:0-229 GCF_000485595.1 Priapulus caudatus | reverse complement strand
ACCAATAATTAACGCAGGGGTAATAATCGCAAAAGTCATTTGGAACATAACAAACACTGTTTCGGGTAATGTACCGCTTAGTGAGGCACGCGTAACATTCGCTAAAAAGACATTATCTAAACCACCAATCCATGCGTTCATGCTACCGCCATCACCAAACGATAGGCTGTAACCATAAACAACCCATAGGATACTTACGACACATGCAATTACAAAACATTGCATTAGT
>NW_014630076.1:0-229 GCF_000485595.1 Priapulus caudatus | reverse complement strand
GGCGCGTACGCACTAACCTACACACGCACACGCGCACGCACACGCGCACGCACTACCGCACGTACGCACGCACTAACCTACACACGCACACGCGCACGCACACGCGCACGCACTACCGCACGTACGTACGCACTAACCTACACACGTACACGCGCACGCACTACTGCACGCACTACCGCACGCACGCACGCAGGCTACCCGTACCACTACACAACTACCTGTACCACAC
>NW_014630075.1:0-229 GCF_000485595.1 Priapulus caudatus | reverse complement strand
AAAACCGGCGACAGCATTATGTTGCAACCCTACCCTGAAGCGGATGAAAGCAAGATCGATACTCAAGCTGAAGAAGATTTAGAATGGGTTAAAACATTTGTTAGCGGCGTACGTCGCATTCGCTCAGAGATGGATATTCCTCCAGGCAAACCATTGGCATTGTTATTACAAAATGCTTCTGACAACGACAAGGCATTGTACGAAAAAAATCAAGGATTCGTAGAAGCCC
>NW_014630074.1:0-229 GCF_000485595.1 Priapulus caudatus | reverse complement strand
AGCGACGACACGTGGACTCGAGCGAGCGACGAACGAGGCAGCTGAAACGTACGTATAGGTATCTATCTATCTATCTATGGATCTATCGTGTTACGATGGTAGAGTAGCGACGATAGGTGGACGCGAGCGAGCGACGAACAAGGCAGCTGAAACGTACGTGTAGATCGTAACACGATAGATCCATAGATAGATAGATAGATAGATAGATAGATAGATAGATAGATAGATA
>NW_014630073.1:0-229 GCF_000485595.1 Priapulus caudatus | reverse complement strand
TTATCTCATGTGATTATCTCACGTGATCTTACCTTATGTCATGTGATTATCTCATGTGATCTTACCTTATGTCATGTGATTATCTCATGTGATCTTACCTTATCTCACGTGATCATCTCATGTGATCTTACCTTATCTCATGTGATCTTACCTTATCTCATGTGATCTTACCTTATCTCATGCAATCTTACCTTATCTCATGCGAGTATCTCATGTGATCTTACCTTAT
>NW_014630072.1:0-229 GCF_000485595.1 Priapulus caudatus | reverse complement strand
GTGTTGTTAATGGTCTCTCTTTCTCTATCTCTCTCTCTCCTTCTCTCTCTCTCTCTTTCTCTCTCTCGCTCTGTCTATCTCTTTACGGCCTCCCTGCTCAGGTGCGTTGCAGTGTTGTTGGTGGGTGTCTCCCTCTCTCTCTCTCTCTCGCGCGCTGTCTATCTCTTTACGGTCTCCCTACTCATGTGCGTTGCAGTGTTATTGGTGGGTCTCTCTCTTTCTCTCGCTC
>NW_014630071.1:0-229 GCF_000485595.1 Priapulus caudatus | reverse complement strand
ACAGCATTTTGCCCCCCCCCCTCTCTCCCTCTCTTTCTATTTCTGTCTCTCTCTCTGTGTCTGTCTGTCTGTCTGTCTGTCTGTCTCTCTCTCTTCTCTGTCTCTCTCTCTCTCTCTCTCTCTCTTTTACTCTCTTACTTTCTCCATTCTTTTTCTCTTTGCCCCTCTATTGCGCTCATTCTTTCCCTCTCTCACGCACGCACGCACACACACACACACACACACACAC
>NW_014630070.1:0-229 GCF_000485595.1 Priapulus caudatus | reverse complement strand
TCTCTCTCTCTCTCTCTCTCTCTCTCTCTCTCTCTCTCCTTTCTTCTCTCTTCCCTACTTCTCTCTCGTCCTCTCTCTCTCTTTTTTTTCTTTCTCTCTCTCTCTTTCTCTCTCTCTCATTCTCTTCCTCTCTCTCTATCTCCCTTTATCTCTCTCGCTCGCTGTCGTCCTCTCCCTCTCTTTCTCTCTATCTTGCTCTCTCTCTCTCCCTTCTCTCTCGCTCGCTCTC
>NW_014630069.1:0-229 GCF_000485595.1 Priapulus caudatus | reverse complement strand
TGAAATACTTTCGGCTCTGGTTGATAAACAGCGGATTGTAGGTGTTACTCACCTGGTGGATGATGCCAGGATGTCCAACATTCCACATTGGTACCCAGCAAATATTCAGCGGATTCGAGGGGAGGTCGAGGAAATTCTTGCCCTGCAGCCAGACTTGGTGATTGTTACCCGATATACCCGGGCCGAAACAGTCCGATTATTATTCGGATCAGGCATACCTGTTGTGAGG
>NW_014630068.1:0-229 GCF_000485595.1 Priapulus caudatus | reverse complement strand
GGTGTAACGCTGGCGATCGCGTCCGGCGTGACATCAGCACGATGCTTAAATAACCGGCAGCGAAAGAAACGGAGAGAGAGAGAGACAGATGGAGAGGTTGAAACAAGGAAGAGAAGAAGTAAGCAAGGACAGAAAGCGAAGTGAAGGAGATATAGAGGAGAGAGAGGGAAAGAGGGAGGGAGAGAGAGAGAGAGAGAGAGAGAGAGAGAGAGAGAGTAGAGAGAGAGAG
>NW_014630067.1:0-229 GCF_000485595.1 Priapulus caudatus | reverse complement strand
CACCATGGGCGGGAAGCTATCATCAACATCTGCTGTTACCATCACCCCATCACCATCACCATCACCAGTGGGCGGGAAGCTATCGTCAACATCTGCTGTTACCATCACCCCATCACTGTCACCATCACCTGTGGGCGGGAACCTATCGTGAACATCTGCTTGTTACAATCACCCCATCACCGTCACCATCACCAGTGGGCAGGAAGCTATCGTCAGCATCAGCTTGTTA
>NW_014630066.1:0-229 GCF_000485595.1 Priapulus caudatus | reverse complement strand
CATGGCCCTGTTCTGTATTTAGCTTGCTCGCGCAACGAAGTCCAGCGAAACGAAGCGAACATACTCCAGTCTCAATGTTGCTTGCTCGAGCAACGAGGCTAAGCGAATTCCAGCGAAACGATGCGAACATGGCCCCGCTCTGTATTTCGCTTGCTCGGGCAACGAAGTCCAGCGAAACGAAACGAACATGGCCCCGCTCTGTATTTTGCTTGCTCGAGCAACGAAGTCC
>NW_014630065.1:0-229 GCF_000485595.1 Priapulus caudatus | reverse complement strand
CGTTGGACCTGAATCTGCAGGGGCTTACCCTGGCCCTGCCGCCTATGGCAATAATGGACCACTGACCATTACCGATTGCAATGTCATGCTAGGCAAATTACAGCCCCATGAATTTCCTGCGGTGTTTGGTGCAAATGCAGATCAAGTTTTAGACCGACACAGCGTAGAAAGAAAGTTTAAGGCACTGGCAAACGAAATAAATCAACACCGCCAAACAGACTACAGCGTC
>NW_014630064.1:0-229 GCF_000485595.1 Priapulus caudatus | reverse complement strand
TCTCGTCTCTCTCTCTCTCTCTCTCTCTCTCTCTCTCTCTCTCTCTCTCTCTCTCTCTCTCTCTCTCTCTCTCTCTCTCTCTCTCTCTCTCTCTCTCTCTCTCTCTCTCTCTCTCTCTCTCTCTCTCTCTCTCTCTCTCTCTCTCTCTCTCTCTCTCTCTCTCTCTCTCTCTCTCTCTCTCTTTTTTCTCTCTCTCTCTCTCTCTCTCTCTCTCTCTCTCTCTCTCTCT
>NW_014630062.1:0-229 GCF_000485595.1 Priapulus caudatus | reverse complement strand
AATTCTGGCAAGCTAAGTGAGAAACTTTCACGGGCAAGTTCATCAGAAGATTTGGTTACTGCTTTGAAATTCTGGCAGTGAATCAGAGGCAATTTCCGCTGAAATATCCATTTCAGTATTGGTACTGGCAATAACAACACCGAGTCCAGCGCAGGCAATCGCGAATAAGGCCCAACGTAAACGGAAGTGTCCGTGGTTGTTGGTTTCTTCTTGTTTTACTCTAAAGTCT
>NW_014630061.1:0-229 GCF_000485595.1 Priapulus caudatus | reverse complement strand
GCATAGTGCATATTGCATAGTGCATAGTGCATAGTGCATAGTGCATGGTGCATAGTGCATACTGCATAATGCATAGTGCATAATGCAAAATGCATAGTGCATAGTGCAGAGAGCATAGTGCATACTGCATAGTGCATAGTGCATAGTGCATAGCGCATAGCGCATAGTGCATAGTGCATGGTGCATGGTGCATACTGCATAGTGAATAGTGCATAGTGCATAGTGCATA
>NW_014630060.1:0-229 GCF_000485595.1 Priapulus caudatus | reverse complement strand
TTTTCTTCCTTCCTCCTCCCGCCCTCCCCTTTCTTCCTCCTTCCTCTTCCCGCCTCCTCTCTTCCTCCCTCCTTCCTCCTCCCCGCCCCTCCCCTTCCTCCCTCCTTCCTCCTCCCCGCCTCCTCTCTTCCTCCCTCCTTCCTCCTCCCAGCCTTCTCTCTTCCTCCCTCCTTCCTCCTCCCCGCCCCTCCCTTTCCTCCCTCCTTCCTCCTCCCCGCGTCCTCTCTTT
>NW_014630059.1:0-229 GCF_000485595.1 Priapulus caudatus | reverse complement strand
TCTTCTTTTTTCTTTCCTTGTCTCTCTATCCCCCTCCTTTCTCTCTCCCCCCCCCCTCTTTCCCTCTTTCTTTCCCCTCTCTCTCTATTCTCTCTCACGATCAACATTCAGTATGGTAAAAACGCATTGCTTTTCTACACATCATTTATTTCGTGCGCGGACGCGTAATAGGTGTAGAGGTTAGTGGAGCGTATGCGAGCATATATATATATATATATATATATATATA
>NW_014630058.1:0-229 GCF_000485595.1 Priapulus caudatus | reverse complement strand
CGCTATGTACAGGTGAGTGGAACAACCGCGACCGCTATGTACAGGTGAGTCACACCAGTTGACCGCTATGTACAGGTGCGTCACACCAGTTGACCGCTATGTACAGGTGAGTCACACCAGTTGACCGCTATGTACAGGTGAGTCACACCAGTTGACCGCTATGTACAGGTGCGTCACACCAGTTGACCGCTATGTACAGGTGCGTCACACCAGTTGACCGCTATGTACA
>NW_014630057.1:0-229 GCF_000485595.1 Priapulus caudatus | reverse complement strand
GTATGACTTAATGAGAATGTATCGAGAGCTGGTGGTTGTAGTATCATAAATGGGAATCACTGAATACGGGTACCTTTATTGGAGTCGGCCACAAGCTATCTCAATCTGAGTTTTATTTCTAAGGTTACAATCTTTGATAATTAGTAAGAAATATTGTTGGCCCAACTAGCTTCAACAGATCTGACAGTGCAAAATCTGTGCTTTTCTACAAAAAGCAGCGATATGAAGC
>NW_014630056.1:0-229 GCF_000485595.1 Priapulus caudatus | reverse complement strand
GTACACTCACTTATTCTCTAACACCATCATCACGGGCGAGGGAAGGAGGGAGGGAGGGAAAGGGGAAGGAGAGGAGGGAGGGAGGGAGGGAGGGAGGAAGGGAAGGAGGAAGGAGCAACAGCCACAACACAGCAGCTGAGATGTGTGCTGTACACTCACTTATTCTCTAACCCCATCATCACGGGCGAGGGAAGGAGGGAGGGAGGGAGGGAGAGAGGGAGGGAGGGAG
>NW_014630055.1:0-229 GCF_000485595.1 Priapulus caudatus | reverse complement strand
TCTCTCTCTCTTTCTCCCCTTCGCTCTCTTGCGCGCGCGCTCTCTCTCTCTCTCTCTCTTTCTCCCCATTCGCTCTCTCGCTCTCTGCCTTTCTCCCCCTCTCTCTATCTCTCTCTCTCTACCCCTCCTCCATCTCCCACGTGACTTCCCGCTCCCGCTACGTCACAACCCCAGCCTCTCATGTATCTACACCTCCCCCACGTCCCGCCATCCCAGCCGCCCCCGTACC
>NW_014630054.1:0-229 GCF_000485595.1 Priapulus caudatus | reverse complement strand
TTCGGGGATTCCCGGAGGCAGCAGGCTCATCTGAATGGTTTTTGCGATCTCCAGGTCGCGTTCCTGTTCGCGGGCACTCAGCAGCTTGACGAGTTGCTGATGATTGCGCCAGGCGATGCCGACCTGGCGGGCCAGATTACTGAACAGAGCGACAAATTCGTCGGTGAATATTCCCTTTGAGGTGCGTGAGAATGCTGAAAGGACACCAACCGGTTTCCCTTCAACAAGG
>NW_014630053.1:0-229 GCF_000485595.1 Priapulus caudatus | reverse complement strand
TGTGTGTGTGTGTGCGTGGTCGCGTATGCGTGTGGATGTGCGTGCGTGCGTGCTTGCGTGCGTGTGTATATGGTCGCGTGTGCGTGTGGATGTGTGTGCGTGCGTGCGTGCGTGCGTGCGTGTGCGTGTGGTTCGCAGCGGCTGCGTACTATCGCCTGCGCATTTTCACGACAAGTTTTTCTCCCAACCCTGTACTGCCTCTGTGCAGCGGTTTCGGTAGCGCGCGCGT
>NW_014630052.1:0-229 GCF_000485595.1 Priapulus caudatus | reverse complement strand
AAGTACCCGAACTCGCTTAGTCGGTAATCGTGCTGCTGCTGCTGCTGCTGCTGCTGCTGCTGCTGCTGGTCGTGGTGGTGTTGGTGGTGGTGGTGGTGATGGTGATGGTTCTGCTGATGATGATGATGATGGTGGTAGTGGTAGTCGTAGTAGTGCTGCTGCTGCTGCTGATGATGATGATGGCGGTGGTAGTGGTAGTAGTGCTGCTGCTGCTGATAATGATGATGGT
>NW_014630051.1:0-229 GCF_000485595.1 Priapulus caudatus | reverse complement strand
CCATCGTGTTCCAGCCAGCTAAGGATTTCGTGTACGTCTAGTTTTCGATTTGTTTGTTTTTCGATGACTGCGCTCATGGGGATTTTTCTTACGTTATTATTATGTATCGACGAGGAATCAATTTAATCTGCGGTCGCTTTTACTTCAAAAGCTTCCGGCAGAGGATTAGCCACATCGTCGTTGTTCTCGCCTATTACCTCAATATTAGTCACTTTTGCGTATTCTGGGC
>NW_014630050.1:0-229 GCF_000485595.1 Priapulus caudatus | reverse complement strand
TATCTATCCCTTTCCATCTCTTCCCTATCTATCCCTCGCCATCTCCTCCGTTTCAATCTCTTCCCTATCTATCCCCCACCATCTCCTATCCCTCGCTATACCTTCCTTCTCCCTATCCCTCGCTAACCCATCCGTTACTACTCGACATTCTCCATCTCGAGTGTGTGCGTGCGTGGATGCGCGTGTGCGTGCATGCATGCGTGCGCGTTCGTGGATACGTGTGAGTGCC
>NW_014630049.1:0-229 GCF_000485595.1 Priapulus caudatus | reverse complement strand
AAAGGGTGAAAGAGAAGGATGAGCGGGAAAGATGAGAGAGAAGGATGAGAGAGAAGGATGAGCGAGAAAGATGAGCGAGAAAGATGAGAGAGAAAGATGAGCGAGAAAGATGAGAGAGAAGGGTGAGAGAGAAGGGTGAGAGAGAAGGATGAGAGAGAAGGGTGAGAGAGAAGGGTGAGAGAGAAGGGTGAGAGAGAAGGATAAGAGAAAAGGGTGAGAGAGAAGAGCG
>NW_014630048.1:0-229 GCF_000485595.1 Priapulus caudatus | reverse complement strand
CCGACATCACGCCTCGCTGTCATCAAAGCCAACAAGGTCGCGCGCCTGAGTCAAGAAGAATGGCAGCAGGAACGGGATAAGATGCTGGCAATCTGCAATAAATGTCACAGCAGCCGTTACGCCAGCGTACAGTTGCAGAATGCAGATCAGATGCTCAAGGAAGCCGACAAGCTGATGGCGAAAGGGATCCAGATCGTTGCTGAGCTATACACTGAAGGCGTCATCAAGG
>NW_014630047.1:0-229 GCF_000485595.1 Priapulus caudatus | reverse complement strand
ATTTTTGAGAACGTCTTCAATGATGAGTTTTGAACCACCGTACGGATTAGTGGTGCTCGTCGGGAAGTTTTCTCTAATGGGAACGCTTGCAGGGTCGCCATAGACCGTGGCGGAGGAGCTAAAAATAACGCGGTTAACGTTGTTACGTTGCATTGCGCCAAACAAGGTGATGCTGCCCGATACATTATTGTCGTAATACATAATCGGTTCGGCGACTGATTCCCCCACT
>NW_014630046.1:0-229 GCF_000485595.1 Priapulus caudatus | reverse complement strand
TGTGTGTGTGTGTGTGGTGTGTGTGTGTGTGTGTGTGTGTGTGTGTGTGTGTGTGTGTGTGCGCGTCGTGTGTGTGTGTGTGTGTGTGTGTGTGTGTGTGTGTGTTCGCGTGTATGTGCGTGTGTGTTGTTCTAACTGCTGCTGTGTGTTCGCGTGTGTGTTGTTCTAACTGCTGCTGTGTGTTCGCGTGTGTGTTGTTCTAACTGCTGCTGTGTGTTCGTGTGTGTTG
>NW_014630045.1:0-229 GCF_000485595.1 Priapulus caudatus | reverse complement strand
CACACACACACGTACAAGTACGCACGCACGCACGCACGCACGCACGCACGCACGCACGCACGCACGCACACTCCTGATTAGGGTATACCCTAAATAACTATAGTTAATATACATAATATACCTGCTGTTGTTGCTGCTGCTGCTTGCTGCTGCTGTTGTTGTGACAGATTCAACAATGATATCGGATCTCTACCGACCCTCGTGTTACGTACCGTGGCGCCATCTCTCT
>NW_014630044.1:0-229 GCF_000485595.1 Priapulus caudatus | reverse complement strand
AATATTCACTCACCTGTAATATGGCTTCACTCACCTGTAACATGGTTTCACTCACCTGTAATATGGCTTCACTCGCCTGTAGCATGGCTTCACTCACCTGTAAGATTCACTTACCTGTAATATGGCTTCACACACCTGTAATATGGCATCACACACCTGTAACATTCACTCACCTGTAACATGGCTTCACTCACCTGTAACATGGCTTCACTCACCTGTAACATGGTTT
>NW_014630043.1:0-229 GCF_000485595.1 Priapulus caudatus | reverse complement strand
TCTCTCTCTCTCTCTCTCTCTCTCTCTCTCTCTCTCTCTCTCTCTCTCTCTCTCTCTCTCTCTCTCTCTCTCTCTCTCTCTCTCTCTCTCTCTCTCTCTCTCTCTCTCTCTCTCTCTCTCTCTCTCTCTCTCTCTCTCTCTCTCTCTCTCTCTCTCTCTCTCTCTCTCTCTCTCTCTCTCTCTCTCTCTCTCTCTCTTTCTCTCTCTCTCTCTCTCTATTATCGATGCA
>NW_014630042.1:0-229 GCF_000485595.1 Priapulus caudatus | reverse complement strand
GTGTTTTACCACATAAATTTATCACTTCATCAAATTTGTCTGTTATTTGTGAACCTGCCACAGTATCTTTTTCAGAGCCCAGTATCCAAACCTGGTAACCAACATCTAAAAAAGATTTCGACAGCCCAGCGTAATACTTAATGGGCCATTGTTTTGCTGGCCCATATTCTGCACCGGGCATCATACATATAATCGGCTTATCTTTATTTAAAGATAACTTATCAAGCAC
>NW_014630041.1:0-229 GCF_000485595.1 Priapulus caudatus | reverse complement strand
GATCACACAAGCAAACGTACTGCGCCAAACGCACGCACCACACGCACGCACGCACCACACGCACGCACGCACCACACGCACGCACCACACGCACACACCACACGCACGCACGCACCACACGCACGCACCACACGCACGCACCAAACGCACGCACGCATCCACACGCACGCACCATACGCACGCACCACACGCACACACCACACGCACACACCACACGCACGCACGCACC
>NW_014630040.1:0-229 GCF_000485595.1 Priapulus caudatus | reverse complement strand
GCACACACACACACGCACGCGCGTACATGCACGCACGCACACACACACACACGCACGCGTACATGCACGCACGCACACACACGCACGCGTACATGCACGCACGCCACACACACACAAACGCGTACATGCACGCACACACACGCACGCGTACATGCACGCACGCACACACGCACGCACGCGTACATGCACACACACACACGCACGCGCGTACATGCACGCACGCACACAC
>NW_014630039.1:0-229 GCF_000485595.1 Priapulus caudatus | reverse complement strand
GTGTCGGTGTGTCCGCCCAAGCACTAGCAACTGTGAGAGAAACAGCACCATCTGGTGACCGAAATGTGAACCAGTCGCCCTTCCACACTGCCTCTGGTGCAGGCGTCGGTGTGTCCGCCCAAGCACTAGCAACTGTGAGAGAAACAGCACCATCTGGTGACCGAAATGTGAACCAGTCACCCTTCTACACTGCCTCTGGTGCAGGCGTCGGTGTGTCCGCCCAAGCACT
>NW_014630038.1:0-229 GCF_000485595.1 Priapulus caudatus | reverse complement strand
GCACATTTCTGCATCAAACACACACGCACATATATTATAGTATAGTATAGTTACTCCAGTAGCAGCACATACACACGCACGGGTCTGCATCAAACACACACGCACACATATATTATATGATAGTATAGTTACTCCAGTAGCAGCACATACACACGCACATATATTATATTATAGTATAGTTACTCCAGTAGCAGCACATACACACGCACGGGTCTGCATCAAACACACA
>NW_014630037.1:0-229 GCF_000485595.1 Priapulus caudatus | reverse complement strand
AGAAAGCAATGCGGCAATTTCAGCATAGCGTTCGCCGAAGCTTTCAAGTTTTTTGTAGTATAGAAGATTTCACTGTGATCCTTGGTGTATGATTTTAATCAATTTACTTGCCTTAAAAGCTACTCTTAGCGATAAATAGAAACAAATACTTAGCGCATTTTTAACAGAGGATTCTAGGGTTTTTTCAATGATGAGTCTAGTTCTAAAACTTTCTATTCTACGTCACTTA
>NW_014630036.1:0-229 GCF_000485595.1 Priapulus caudatus | reverse complement strand
CACACACACACACACACACACACACACACACACACACACACACACAAACACGCTCTTCTTTCATTCTTTTCATCTTTTTTTTTCTCCCATTCGTTGATTTCCTCTCCCCCCCGACCTTCCCCTCTCTCTCGTTTCTATTACTACACATATTCTATTCATGGGATATATATATGTATCTGTATGTATATGTATATATATATATATATATATATATATATATATATATATA
>NW_014630035.1:0-229 GCF_000485595.1 Priapulus caudatus | reverse complement strand
CTCTCTCTATGAGACCCTCCCGTTTCTCCCTATCGCTCTCTCTCTCGCCCTTCTTTCTTTCTTTCTTTCTTTCTCTCTCTATCTCCTCTCTTTCTCTCTCTCTCTCTCTTTATTTGTCTATTTCATTCTTTCTTCATATCTTCCCTTCTCTCTCTTCATCTCCCCGCCCCCTTTCCTCTACCCCTACTCTCCCCCCACCTCTCTTTCTTTCTCCCCTTCTCTCTCTCGT
>NW_014630034.1:0-229 GCF_000485595.1 Priapulus caudatus | reverse complement strand
CGGCATCGCCTTCGCAGGCGATGCCGTTTTTCATTGCGTTGCGGCCTGAAAGCGCCGGTCGCTCAACCGCCGTTGGGCTTGCGCACGGCGCCGCCGCGCGAGTTCTTGCGCAGCATCTTCCACACGCCGCCAATCAGGATCGGCACGATCGCCGCGCCGATGCCGACGAGCACGATCACGTTGAGGTACTGGCGAATGAACGGAATGTTGCCGAAGAAGTAGCCGAGCA
>NW_014630033.1:0-229 GCF_000485595.1 Priapulus caudatus | reverse complement strand
ATCAGCTACACCCACCGATACGTAAGCATGTTGGTTCAATATTCAGCGCATGCATGCATGTTCCTGGCTCGGGTGTTTCTCAGGAGTTTTCGGGTGTTAGTGTGCTAATGTCTTGTCATAATGTTTCTCACATTCGTCATTGTCATAGTGGTGCGAGTATTTCTACCGATTTTGTAATAATATGCATGAGTAAATGAAACAGCATTTTGTTTTAAATATATAATGTAGA
>NW_014630032.1:0-229 GCF_000485595.1 Priapulus caudatus | reverse complement strand
TCTCGCTCGCTCTCTCTCTCTCTCGCGCGCTCTCTCTCTCTTTTTCTCACACACACTCTCTCTATTTCTCTCTCTCTCTCTCCCTCTCTTTCTCCCTCCCTCTCTCCCTTCTCTATCTATCCAGAGTAACTCAGTAAACACGAGGAAGGAATGAGGAATTTATTAATTATTTCGTCTGACTTTGTATATTGCATCTCGACGGTTTCCGTCTGTATTAGACTATTGCCAT
>NW_014630031.1:0-229 GCF_000485595.1 Priapulus caudatus | reverse complement strand
ACCAGCTAGATTGCTAGAGATCACTGGTGTTGACGGACCAGTTAGACTGCTAGAGATCACTGGTGTTGACGGACCAGCTAGACTGCTAGAGATCACTGGTGTTGACGGACCAGTTAGATTGCTAGAGATCACTGGTGTTGACCGACCAGCTAGATTGCTAGAGGTCACTGGTGTTGACCGACCAGTTAGATTGCTAGAGGTCACTGGTGTTGACCGACCAGTTAGATTG
>NW_014630030.1:0-229 GCF_000485595.1 Priapulus caudatus | reverse complement strand
CGTGCTTGTTCATCAGCTCCAGCAGCTGCACCTCTATCTTGGCCTGCTCGAGGAACGGCTTCTTGTTCTTGATGATCTTTATCGCGACGTACTCGTTCTCCGCGTGGTCGTACGCCTTCGCCACCTACCGGCGAGCGAGAGAAACAAACGCATGTACGTTAGTCAGTTATCAGACGAGAGCATGTTTGTATTAGGGCACGTTTATTTTAGAGCATGTCTATATTAGAGC
>NW_014630029.1:0-229 GCF_000485595.1 Priapulus caudatus | reverse complement strand
CTTATTCTCTCTCTTTCTCTCTGTCGTTCTCTATATATATATCAGTATATATCATATATATATAGTTCCCTATTATCTACTTCTGATATATATGTATATATATGTATCTCTCTTATTCTCTCATGTATATAAATAAATATATATATATATATATATATATATCAAGAGCTAATAAATACCTGGTATAGTGTAATAACAGTATAATATAATAGTATACTATAATATAATA
>NW_014630028.1:0-229 GCF_000485595.1 Priapulus caudatus | reverse complement strand
TTTCTCATTCGCCATCTCTTTTTTCGCGTCTTTCCCCATAATATTTATTCTTTCACTTCATGAGCGCACCCTTCCATACTCGCCTTCCTAAACGATCTATTATAATCATTTTCTCTCTCTCTCTTTCTCTCTCTTTCTCTCTCCCTCTTTCTCTCTCTCTCGCTCTCTCTCTCTATCAGTTGTTTTTGTACACTCACATCCACTCGCCATCCCGTACACACGCACGTAT
>NW_014630027.1:0-229 GCF_000485595.1 Priapulus caudatus | reverse complement strand
ATCCTTTCTTTTCGCTCTCACTCTCGCTCTCCTCTCTCTCTCTCTCATACTCTCTCACGCTTTTTCTCCTTCTCTTACTCTTTCTCTCTCACGCTCTCTTTTCTCACTCCCTTCCACTTTCTCTCTCACGCTCTCTTTTTCTCACTCCCTTCCCTTTCCTTCTTTCACACACAAACACGCACACACGCACACACACACATGCACACGCACACGCACGCGCACGCGCACA
>NW_014630026.1:0-229 GCF_000485595.1 Priapulus caudatus | reverse complement strand
GCGCCAACTTCTCAGCCCATGCTCGTAAATCATTCGTCATTCTCAACGAATAGGATTTTTCTCTTTGTCTAGGTTCTTCTGTCATTTTTCCGCCTTCAATAACCAATAAATGAATCCATATAATTCATAAGATAGCACAGAGTAAACTATGAATCTATATAATTCATTGCAAAGAATCAAAATGAATCACATAATTACTAAATGCAAAAAGATATCCACAGAATCCCAT
>NW_014630025.1:0-229 GCF_000485595.1 Priapulus caudatus | reverse complement strand
GCCTGGTCATGGTGGGATTTTAGATCGGATAGATAGTGTGCTTGCGGCTATGCCAGTTTTTCTTATTGGTTTTAATTGGCTAGTGTTTAATAACAGCCTCTTATGACTCAACAGATTACATTATTAGGCGCGACCGGCAGCATCGGCAGCAGTACATTAGATGTGGTCGGACAGCATTCGGCGGATTATTCTATTTATGCATTAACAGCGAATACCAATGTCGATGCCT
>NW_014630024.1:0-229 GCF_000485595.1 Priapulus caudatus | reverse complement strand
TGAGACCGGTTTTCACCAGAATGAGGTCAACCCTTATCTGGCCCATTTCTATGATACGAAAGGCCCGGCGAAAGATAAACGTTCAGACCTCAAGGTTTTTGTGCCACTGTGTGGCAAGTCGGCAGATGTTCACTGGTTATCAACGCTTGGATATCAAGTGCTTGGTGTCGAATGCAGTGAGATTGCAGTAAAAGCTTTCTTCGAAGAACAAAACATCCAACATACGGTC
>NW_014630023.1:0-229 GCF_000485595.1 Priapulus caudatus | reverse complement strand
TTCGTTCGTCCGTCCATCGGACCGACCGACCGACTGACCGACCGCCCGTCCGTATGTCTGTGTGTGTGTCTCCCATTTCCTATATTTTTTTTACATCTCCCAGCGTGAATAAGCCGCATCCGCCTTGCTCTCATTGGCTTACTTTATCTCTCCCCTCTGTACGTGCATTTTCATTATGCTTGGTGTGTATAGAGCTCTTAGTGTGATGTATGTATATATATATATATAT
>NW_014630022.1:0-229 GCF_000485595.1 Priapulus caudatus | reverse complement strand
AAGAAGAAATAGACGAAGAGAGAGAGACAGAGAGAGAGAGAGAGAGAGAGAGAGTGTGTGCGTGCGTGCGTGCGTGCGTGCGTGCGTGAAGATAAATATTGCGAGAGAGCGAGAGAGAGCGTGTATGTATGTGTGTGTGTGTGTGTGTGTGCGTGTGTGCGTGTGCGTGTGCGTGTGGGTATGTGTGTGTGTGTGTGTGTGTGTGTGTGTGTGTGTGTGTGTGTGTGTG
>NW_014630021.1:0-229 GCF_000485595.1 Priapulus caudatus | reverse complement strand
TATATATATATATATATATATATATATATATATATATATATATGCAGCTTAAGGTGCAGTGGGAATGTAACACGTATCAAACCTGTGCTGTACCTGTTATTGGTGGCTTCATAACTACCAATAATATACCGTTTCAACTACATATCTATAGACTGTGCGGCGACGTGCGGTCAGCGCCTGGCTCCGTGCAATATTGCCTGCCTGCTGCCTCGTATTAACTATTTGTCAT
>NW_014630020.1:0-229 GCF_000485595.1 Priapulus caudatus | reverse complement strand
GTAGTGTGTGTGTGTGTGTGTGTGTGTGTGTGTGTGTGTCGTGTCGTCGTCGTCGCGTCGCGTGTCGTGTCGTGTGTGTTGTGTGTGGTGTGTGTGTGTGTGTGTGTGTGTGTGTGTGTGTGTGTGTGTGTGTGTGTGTCAGTGTGTGTATGTGTGCGCGTGCGTGCGTGCGTGCGTGCGTGCGTGCGTGTGCATGTGCGTGTGTGCATGTGCGTGTGTGTACAATCCT
>NW_014630019.1:0-229 GCF_000485595.1 Priapulus caudatus | reverse complement strand
ATCGACGAAAGCCATCAAGGCACGTATAACTCCTTACTGAAAAACCGCAGCTTTTCCAGCGACCCAGAAGGCGTCAGCCGCATTGCGACTTATTATATTAAAGGTCTACGCGAAGCAGGTATTGCAGTAATCGGTAAACATTTTCCTGGCTTAGGAAAAATTGATGTGAACCCACACGCAGGCATTGCTCGTTTTACGGGGGACTGAACAAGAGTTCAAACAGCAAATG
>NW_014630018.1:0-229 GCF_000485595.1 Priapulus caudatus | reverse complement strand
GATAGCCGACGTCGGCGTCGGCACGCTTGCGAAGACGAGGAGGATCAGCGTTTAATTGGCCAACGAATTTTTTTCTCGTCGTCTCGAGTATCTGTTGTAATCGCGTTAGCATTCGCCGCCACACAGCGCAACCCCACCCGCCACACTCCACGCCACACAGCGCTACCCCACCCACCCACTCCACGCCACACAGCGCTACCCCACCCACCCCACTCCACGCCACACAGCG
>NW_014630017.1:0-229 GCF_000485595.1 Priapulus caudatus | reverse complement strand
ATTCCTCGTGTAGCCGCTCGACATGACGTCGAACTGTCTGTGTCACTCTCTCACTCGCTCTCACTCTGTCTCTCCCTCCTCCTCTCTCTTTGTCTCTCTCACTGTCTCTCAATGTCTCTCTCTTCATCTCTCAATCTCTTTCTTCTTTCCTCTATCCATTTCTCTCTCTTCCTCTCACTCACTGTCTCTCTCTCTCTCTCTCTCTTCTCTCTCTCTCTCTCTCTCTCTC
>NW_014630016.1:0-229 GCF_000485595.1 Priapulus caudatus | reverse complement strand
CACGCCTACACGCACGCACGCACGCTCGCTCCCACGCCTACACACACGCACACACGCACGCACGCACGCACGCATGCCTACACGCCTACACGCACGCACGCACGCACGCTCCCACGCCTACACACACGCACATACGCACGCACGTACGCACGCACGCCTACACGCACGTACGCACGCACGCACATACACACACACACACACACACACACACACACACACACACACACTC
>NW_014630015.1:0-229 GCF_000485595.1 Priapulus caudatus | reverse complement strand
CGTGTTCGGGCAGCGGTTCGTCGCGCGGCAGACCGTTGGCGGGCTCGATGCGCCAGATCGCGAATGGGCGCGCATGCGGGTCGAGCCGCACGTGCTGCCAGCGCCCATGCCACGCGAAGCGCTCGCCCGTCATTTCGTCGATCACATTGAGGGGGGCGTGGTCGTCGAGGTGCCAGCGCTGGAACGTCGCCCACGAAAGTTCGAAGTCGGCGCCCTGTTCGTTGAAGGC
>NW_014630014.1:0-229 GCF_000485595.1 Priapulus caudatus | reverse complement strand
AGGAGCTAAGGAGGAGGGTATGGGAGGAGCTAAGGAGGAGGATGAGGGAGAAGCTAAGGAGGAGGATGAGGGAGGAGCTAAGGAGGAGGATATGGGAGGAGCTAAGGAGGAAGGTAAGGGAGGAGCTAAGGAGGAGGGTAAGGGAGGAGCTAAGGAGGAGGGTAAGGGAGAAGCTAAGGAGGAGGGTAAGGGAGAAGCTAAAGGAGGGTAAGCTCGGCTCGTTTACATT
>NW_014630013.1:0-229 GCF_000485595.1 Priapulus caudatus | reverse complement strand
AATACCATCAATACCCCACCCACCAACCCAACCCCACCGACCATCCCCACCCTACCTACAGTAATCTCCGCCGCCGTCGCCCGCCAACCACGCACGATCCTGGTCGTAAACACGTGACGTCGTTTGCGTCGGCGGCGGGCGCACCCCACTCTCTAGCAATTTTTCGAGCGGAAATATTAGCTGGTCGGTCGATAGCGTGCGCGTATCTAAACCTATAGACACGCAGCGT
>NW_014630012.1:0-229 GCF_000485595.1 Priapulus caudatus | reverse complement strand
GAAGAGGAGGAGGAGAGGGAGGAAGATGAATCGATAGAGGGAGGATACGTAAGCATTAGGACTATGGTGGTAAATACAATTTGTGTTTCTTTACAATAATTTCATTATTGAAACGGCCCAATACAGTGTCTGTGGTCGTCTAGTTCACCAACAACTATATAGGATTAAACTGACGCGCGCATAACCATCCCACTCGCTTTATATTCTCTCTCCCTCTCCCTCTATCTCT
>NW_014630011.1:0-229 GCF_000485595.1 Priapulus caudatus | reverse complement strand
ATGGCGCGGCAGATCTAGGGGTGACGGGTAAAGATGTGTTGATGGAACATGGCGGTGAAGGCCTGTATGAATTGCTCGACTTGAATATTGCCCGATGTAAACTCATGACAGCGGGTTTTGCCGATAAGCCGTTGCCAGAAGGCATAGTAAAGGTAGCGACAAAGTTTGTTAATTGTACGCGTCGTTATTTTGCCGAGCAGGGACGACAAGTCGAGATTATTAAGCTGTA
>NW_014630010.1:0-229 GCF_000485595.1 Priapulus caudatus | reverse complement strand
ACGAACAGGGCGGTTATCTGACCGAAGCGGTACGTCGGCGTCATTATTCGGTGATACTGCTTGATGAAATCGAAAAAGCGCACCCTGATGTGTTCAATATATTGCTGCAGGTGCTCGACGATGGTCGGCTCACCGACGGCCAGGGTCGTACCGTAGATTTCCGAAATACGGTAATAGTGATGACCTCGAATCTAGGCTCGACCGAGATCCAAACTATGGCGGGTGATAG
>NW_014630009.1:0-229 GCF_000485595.1 Priapulus caudatus | reverse complement strand
GCAAGACCACCGACATCACCGGATATATCAACTTCGGTTTCAACCGGGTCGAAATCGGTAAACCCGATAATTGAACTTAACCAATAGAGGACAACGAGAATTAATAATCCCGTATAAAAAATGGTCGGAAAACTGAAAGCATTGCTAAGAAAATCTGTCATTTTTTATTGGGTTTTCCTTTTTTAGACCTGATAGTAACATTCACTCGTCTGGTTTTCTATGCTGATTG
>NW_014630008.1:0-229 GCF_000485595.1 Priapulus caudatus | reverse complement strand
TGTGTGTGTGTGGGTGGTGGTGTGTGTGTGTGTGTGTGTGTGTGTGTGTGTGTGTTTAGTGTAGGTGTAGGTGTGCAAGGTAGCACGCAGCCCTACAATACAACATAGGTGTGTGTGTGGGAGGGGGTGGGTGTAGGTGTGTGTGTGTATGCGTGCGTGTGTGTAGGTGTGTGTGTGTGTGTGTGTGTGTGTGTGTATGTGTGTGTGTGTGTGGGGTGCATGTGTGTGT
>NW_014630007.1:0-229 GCF_000485595.1 Priapulus caudatus | reverse complement strand
CGAGCACTGCCCCAGTCTGAATTTACCTGCCTATGAGCACCCGGGTTAAGATATAATTTGCGCGAACAATTGCAGACCGGTCTGTGATTACCCCAGTCTGAATTTACCCACTATGGGCACCCAGGTTAAGATATAATTTGCGCGAACAATTCCAGAGCGGTCTGAGACTTACCCCAGTCTAAATTTACCCGCTTATGGGCATCCGGGTTAAGATATAATTTGCGCGAAC
>NW_014630006.1:0-229 GCF_000485595.1 Priapulus caudatus | reverse complement strand
TAACTAGCTCTGATTGAGTGCACCCTATAATTAGCTATGAGTAAGCGCCCCCTATAACTAGATGTGAGTAAGCGCCCCCTATAACTAGCTCTGAGTAAGCGCCCCCTATAACTAGCTCGGAGTGAGCGCCCCCTATAACTAGATGTGAGTGAGCGCACCCTATAATTAGCTCTGAGTGAGCGCCCCCTATAACTAGATGTGAGTGAGCGCCCCCTATAACTAGATGTGA
>NW_014630005.1:0-229 GCF_000485595.1 Priapulus caudatus | reverse complement strand
TTGACTGTTTGTACTTGTGTATTGTCTACAGTGCATGCGTGGTTCTGTAAAAATACACGCGCCTGGTGTCCTGGTCGAATGTAGCTCTAGTACTATAGCCCGCTTACATTGACTGCCGCTGGCGTCAGCGGCCGACTGACTGGCCGTCAGACTGGCCAGCGGCCGACTGACTGGCCGTCAGACTGGCCAGCGGCAGTCAATGTAAGCGGGCTATAGTACTAGAGCTAGG
>NW_014630004.1:0-229 GCF_000485595.1 Priapulus caudatus | reverse complement strand
GCAGATTTCTACCGCGTGGTCGATCAGGTTGAAAATGTACTCGGTGCTGTACCATTAGTCATGGTGCTTCCTATTGGTATCGAAGACAAATTCAAAGGCTGTGTTGATCTGTTAACACGCAAAGCATGGATATGGGATAACGAAGAAGGTGATACAACCGCTTATCGCGTAGAAGAACCACCAGAAGACATGGCTGATCTCATCGAAGAATGGCGCGAAAAACTCATCG
>NW_014630003.1:0-229 GCF_000485595.1 Priapulus caudatus | reverse complement strand
ACACACACACACACACACACACACACACACACACACACACACACACACACACACACACACACACACACACACACACACACACACACACACACACACACACACACGCACGCACGCACGCACGCACGCACACACGCACGCACGCACGCACGCACGGACGCACACACACACACACACACACGCAGATACACACACGAACGCGCGCGCACGCACGCACGCACGCACACACACA
>NW_014630002.1:0-229 GCF_000485595.1 Priapulus caudatus | reverse complement strand
TTGCCGGGCTGGAGGAGCGCCGCCAGTGTCCATGACAGTATCAACCCAAACGGGGGATACCCGAACTAGCCCCACGGGAAAAGACCCATCCAACTCCGCGGGGGAAGTCCCAACCAACTCCGCCGGGGGAGTCCCAAACAACTCCGCAGGGGGAGTTCCAAACAACTCCGCAGGGGGAGTCTCGACGCACTCCACGGGGGGAGTCTCCACAAACTCAAACTCCCCGGGG
>NW_014630001.1:0-229 GCF_000485595.1 Priapulus caudatus | reverse complement strand
GAGGGGCGAAATGTACCTAGGCTGCCTAAGGCAGCCCCGTTTGCCGTAGGCACGCCAGGGCTAGGGGGATGTGGGGACATGCTCCTCCAGAACATTTTGAAATATTTAAACTATTTTCCTGCAATCTGAGGCATACTGTGGGCCATATTCTGATGTCAGGTGACACTATCTTAACCCTAGACTCAACCCTACTATTTAGGATTTAAAACACTTTTCATGACATTCCAGA
>NW_014630000.1:0-229 GCF_000485595.1 Priapulus caudatus | reverse complement strand
GCCATCTAGCCATCTAGCCATCTAGCCATCTAGCCATCTAGCCATCTAGCCATCTAGCCATCTAGCCATCTAGCCATCTAGCCATCTAGCCATCTAGCCATCTAGCCATCTAGCCATCTAGCCATCTAGCCATCTAGCCATCTAGCCATCTAGCCATCTAGCCATCTAGCCATCTAGCCATCTAGCCATCTAGCCATCTAGCCATCTAGCCGTCCGTCCGTCCGTCCGT
>NW_014629999.1:0-229 GCF_000485595.1 Priapulus caudatus | reverse complement strand
CCTCCTCCCTCCTCCCCTTCCTCCCCTCCTCCCTCCCTCCTCCTCCTCCCTCCTCACCTTGGTCTTGATGGTGACTAGCACCTTGTCTATGTCTGCAGGCGTGGCTTCCTCTGGTGCACTGCGGAAGCTGTTCAGCGCGATCCTCTCTGTCAGCAGGTCTTCGTACTTGAGCTGCGGTGTCGGCTCAGGCTGCAGCTCCTGTGGGAGAAAGAGGGGAGATGGAGAGAGA
>NW_014629998.1:0-229 GCF_000485595.1 Priapulus caudatus | reverse complement strand
CGTCTCGTCCTCTCTTCCTTCTTCTCTTCTCTCGCTCTCTCTCTCTCTCTCTCTCTCTCTCTTCCTTCTTTCTCTCTCTCTCTCGCGCTCTCTCTCTCCCTGTCTCTTTCTCTCTCTTTCTCTCTCTCCCTCTCTCTATCTTTCTCTCTCTTTCTCTCCCTCTACACCTCTCTTTCTCTATTTCTCTCTCGCCCTTTATCTCTTTCTCTCTCGTCCTCTCCCTCGCCCT
>NW_014629997.1:0-229 GCF_000485595.1 Priapulus caudatus | reverse complement strand
TAAGATGACACGCACCGTGACCAGGTAAGATAAGATGACACGCGCCGTGACCAGGTAAGATAAGACGACACGCACCGTGACCAGGTAAGATAAGATGACACGCACCGTGACCAGGTAAGATAAGATGACACGCACGGTGACCAGGTAAGATAAGATGACACGCACGGTGACCAGGTAAGATAAGATGACACGCGCCGTGACCAGGTAAGATAAGATGACACGCACCGTG
>NW_014629996.1:0-229 GCF_000485595.1 Priapulus caudatus | reverse complement strand
TGTGTGGTGTGTGTGTGTGTGTGTGTGTGTGCGTGCGTGCGTGCGTGCGTGTGTGTGTGTGTGTGTGTGTGGAGTGTGCGTGCGTGAGTGCGTGCGTGTGTGCGCGTGCGTACGTGCGTGAGTGCGCGTGTGTGTGTGTGTGTGTGTGTGTGTGTGCGAGCGTGCGTGCGTGCATGCGTGCTTGCGTGCGTGCGTGCGTGCATGCGTGCGTGCGCGCGTGCGCGCGCGC
>NW_014629995.1:0-229 GCF_000485595.1 Priapulus caudatus | reverse complement strand
CACACGCAGACGCACACGTACACGCACACGCATACGCACACACACACGTACACACACACGCTCACGCACACGCACACGCCCACGCACACGCACACACACAGCTACACGCAGACGCACACACACACACACACACGCACACACACGCACGCACGGACGCACGCACGCACCCACAGATGCACACACGCACGCACGCACGCACACACTTACACGCACACACACGCACGCACGC
>NW_014629994.1:0-229 GCF_000485595.1 Priapulus caudatus | reverse complement strand
AAAAAGGCGTGCTTTGGATCGGAACTTTGGGTGGCGGCTTGAACAAGTTCGATCGTCAAAGCAAACAGTTCAAACGCTATCAAGAGAAACAGGGCCTTGTCAATGGCTCCATCTATGGAATTCTTGAAGATGGAACGGGCAATTTATGGCTCAGTACCAACAGCGGCCTTTCTAAGTTTAATCCCACAACGGAAACCTTCAAAAATTACGATGCCAATGATGGTTTACA
>NW_014629993.1:0-229 GCF_000485595.1 Priapulus caudatus | reverse complement strand
AAATGTGACGTCACTGACCTCCGACCTCTAGTGTGACTTCACCATCTCGCGTGTACTAAAATCTTACCCTAAACGTGACGTCACCATTTTGCGCGTACTAACCTCCGACCTCTAGCGTGACGTCACAATCTCGCGTGCACTAACGCCTTACCCTAAACGTGACGTCACCATTTTGCGCGTACTAACCTCCGACCTCTAGCGTGACGTCACAATCTCGCGTGCACTAACG
>NW_014629992.1:0-229 GCF_000485595.1 Priapulus caudatus | reverse complement strand
AGTAAGATATAATAATAATATATATATATATATATATATATATATATATGCGTGTGTGTATATCTAGGTATATATAGCTATATATATACACATATATACACATATATATATATATATATATGTATATATATATACGTAGCGCCGTCTAGTGATGGAGTTATCGATATGTGGTAAACATGGATGTTGTCTTGTTTGTTTCATTCGCTATCGTTTTCCTTTTTTCCTACTA
>NW_014629991.1:0-229 GCF_000485595.1 Priapulus caudatus | reverse complement strand
TGTATGTGTGCGTGTGCGCGCGCTTTGTGTGTAAGTGTGTGTGTGTGTGTGTGTGTGTGCGTGTGTGTGTGTGTGTGTGTGCGTGTTTGTGCGTGCGCGTGTGTGCGTGCGTGCGCGCGTGTGCGTGCGTATTTGTGCGCGTGTTTTGTGTGTGCGCGCGTGTTTGTGCGTGCGTGTGTGCGCGTGTGCGCGTGTGTGTGCGTCTGTGTGCGCGTGAGTTTGTGCACGC
>NW_014629990.1:0-229 GCF_000485595.1 Priapulus caudatus | reverse complement strand
ACGGTGTGTATCAGTGACAGTGTGCATCAGGTAAGGTAGTGATGGTGTGTATGAGGTAAGGTAGTGACAGTGTGTATCAGGTAAGGTAGTGATGGTGTGCATGAGGTAAGCTAGTGACGGTGTGCATCAGGTAAGGTAGTGATGGTGTGTATGAGGTAAGGTAGTGACGGTGTGTATCAGGTAAGGTAGTGACGGTGTGTATCAGGTAAGGTAGTGACGGTGTGTATGA
>NW_014629989.1:0-229 GCF_000485595.1 Priapulus caudatus | reverse complement strand
GGCTACGTTAATGTCCTTCGCGTTGTAACGTGCTACCTTGCAGTGTTGGAGGGTAAGGGTTATTGTTAGGAGTAGGATTAGTTTGGGTTAGGAGTAGAATTAGTTTAGAGGTAGGGTTAGGGTTAGGAATAGGGTTAGTTTACAGTCAAGGTTTGGGTTAGGAGAAGGGATAGGAGTAGGGTTATGGTCAGGTTTAGAGTAAGCGTTAGCCTAGAGTTAGGGTTAATGT
>NW_014629988.1:0-229 GCF_000485595.1 Priapulus caudatus | reverse complement strand
CAACTGGTAGGAGTAGACGCAGGCAAAACTACACGTGTGTGTGTGTGTGTGTGTGTGTGTGTGTGTGTGTGTGTGTGTGTGTGTGTGTGTGTGTGTGTGTGTGTGTGTGTGTGTGTGTGTGTGTGTGTGTGTGTGTGTGTGTGTGTGTGTGTGTGTGTGTGTGTGTGTGTGTGTGTGTGTGTGTGTGTGTGTGTGTGTGTGTGTAGTGTGTGGTGTGTGTGTAGTGTGT
>NW_014629987.1:0-229 GCF_000485595.1 Priapulus caudatus | reverse complement strand
CGGATGAGGGAAGGAGGATACTGTGTTCTCTAGCAGCGGATGAGGGAAGGAGGATCCTGTGATCTCTAGCAGCGGATGAGGGAAGGAGGATGCTGTGATGCCTAGCAGTGGGTGAGGGAAGGAGGATGCTGTGATCTCTAGCAGTGGGTGAGGGAAGGAGGATGCTGTGATCTCTAGCAGCGCATGAGGGGAGGAGGATGCTGTGATCTCTAGCAGTGGATGAGGGAAG
>NW_014629986.1:0-229 GCF_000485595.1 Priapulus caudatus | reverse complement strand
CCCTGCCACTCGGCGGCGGCGGCGGCGGTAGCAGCGGTGACAGCGGTGAGTGTGTCAATGATGATGATCAGCGATCATGCGGCGCTGACTGAAAGCATCGATCTCTGCTGCTGCTTATACATACTGCTGCTGCTGCTGCTGCTGCTGCTATTGATGCTTATACATACTGCTGCTGCTGCTGCTGCTGGTGCTGCTGCTGCTTATAGATACTGCTGCTACTGCTGCTGCT
>NW_014629985.1:0-229 GCF_000485595.1 Priapulus caudatus | reverse complement strand
GTTTGGTCGTGAATAGTTTCAGCTGACATATCATGGAAGTTATTACATACCGCTTTGATTACTTGACGAGGTGTAGTGAACTGACTGCCTGGCTCGTTACCGATACGTGATGCACGTGCGATGTTACAAGAGTCATGGAACGTTAAGGTCATGTGATCGTTTTCAGACTTATCAATGTTTAATACATCGCGTTCTAAACAATCTTTAGTAAATTCTAAAATATGCTGTG
>NW_014629984.1:0-229 GCF_000485595.1 Priapulus caudatus | reverse complement strand
GTGTGTGTGTGTGTGTGTGTGTGTGTGTGTGTGTGTGTGTGTGTGTGTGTGTGTGTGTGTGTGTGTGTGTGTGTGTGCGTGTGTGTGTGTGTGTGTGTGTGTTCGCACATGCAATGGTACCAAAAGGCCTCTAGATAGGTACTGCAAGGTACACATATTTACCGGTAACCCGGCAATCAAGGCCTGCCAGGAAGAACGCATGCTTCAATAGAAAAAAACCATCGAAGAC
>NW_014629983.1:0-229 GCF_000485595.1 Priapulus caudatus | reverse complement strand
GCCTTAAGCTTTTCAATACTGGCAGACTGACCCAAAATAGGATTGCTACTGTTGCTCACACTACTTGGAATAACCGCAGTATCTGCTTGCGCTGACAACTTCAACGCGGTTTGAACTAAATCACGTAGCTTTGTCAAATCGACAGGTTTCGAAACAAAATCATAAGCACCCGCTTTCAGCGCTTCTACCGCTGCTTCCATACTACCAAAGGCAGTAATCACTGCTACAG
>NW_014629982.1:0-229 GCF_000485595.1 Priapulus caudatus | reverse complement strand
ACGCAGCTATAGACGACCGTGTCTGGGGAGATTAGGTCGATAACACCAGGCATCGTCCGTCCTTGATCGCGTGCCTTTACATCGAGTGCATTCATTTCCGCTGTTCGCGTGTCTGTGTGCAGTATAGGTGAGTGTGCTGTCACTAGGTGTGTTTGAGGTATATCGCTCTGTCTCGGTCTCTCTCTCTCTCTCTCTCTCTCTCTCTCTCTCTCTCTCTCTCTCTTCTTCT
>NW_014629981.1:0-229 GCF_000485595.1 Priapulus caudatus | reverse complement strand
GAGAGAGAGGAGGGAGGGCGAGAAAAAGAAAGAAAGAAGGAAAGAAATGAAGAGGAAAGAGGAGGGACGAAGGAAGAGATAGAGCTAGAGAGAGAGAAAGCGAGAACATTTTAATGGGCGAGGGAGATATAAGGAGAGAAGAAGAGAGAAGGGGGAAGAGAGAGAAAACGAGAGAACGAGAGGAAGAGGGAAGGGGGATGGTGAAAGGGAAAGAGAAAACGAGAGACAC
>NW_014629979.1:0-229 GCF_000485595.1 Priapulus caudatus | reverse complement strand
TGTGTGTTGGGGTGTGCGTGCGTGCGTGCGTGCGTGCGTGTGTGTGTGTGTGGTGTGTGTGTGCGTGTGGGTGTGCGTGTGTGTGTGCGTGTGCGCGCATGTACGAACAGAGGGTGGGACCCAGATCGGCGCACTTCGTTAATGCGACTGGCCGAGTTTATACGCACCTAGTTACACAACTCATGCGTCCCGTGGGAGAGGCTACTGCTGCTACTGCTGCTACTACTGG
>NW_014629978.1:0-229 GCF_000485595.1 Priapulus caudatus | reverse complement strand
ACGCACACTCAAATCCATCTACACACACGCACACCTACACACACGCACACACCAATCCACCTACACACACGCACACCTACACACACGCGCACACCCATCCACCTACACACACGCACACACACACGCACACACACGCACACACTTATCCACGGTACCTGCACACACGCACGCACACGCACACACGCACACGTACACACACGCACACGCACACGCACACACCCATCCATCT
>NW_014629977.1:0-229 GCF_000485595.1 Priapulus caudatus | reverse complement strand
GCATAGGCGCATACACTGTAGTGCATAGTGCAGATGCATAGTGCATAGTGCATACACTGTAGTGCATAGTGCATAGTGCAGAGTTCATAGTGCAGAGTGCAGAGTGCATAGCGCATAGTGCATAGTGCATAGTGCATAATGCATAATGCAGAGTGCATAGTGCATAGTGCATAGTGCATAGTGCATAGTGCATGGTGCATGGTGCATGGTGCATGGTGCACAGTGCATA
>NW_014629976.1:0-229 GCF_000485595.1 Priapulus caudatus | reverse complement strand
CTTGATATTTGATTTTCAGAGTATGCCTACGGAGGCCACCCGTTTCCCTTCTCAGGAATCTTCGAGATCACGCCGAGAGACGCAGAAGACTTGGGCGAGCACTTCAAATTCAAGTAAGTAAGCCAAATGCTGAACATCTTTACCCCTTTCTTGTACAGCCAGCAACCGGCTGCTGAGCTTACACGGCGCCAGCCAACCTGAAGCCTGCATGCTCCTCTCTCTCTCTCTC
>NW_014629975.1:0-229 GCF_000485595.1 Priapulus caudatus | reverse complement strand
TACTATGCATTTTGCATACACCGTAGTGCATAGTGCATAGTGCATATTGCATAGTGCTTAGCGCATATTGCATACTGCATAGTGCATACTGCATAGTGCATAGTGCATCGTGCATCGTGCATAGTGCATACACTGTAGTGCATAGTGCAGGGTGCATAGTGCATAGAGCATTAGTGCATAGTGCATAGTTGCACTATGCACTACAGTGTATGCACTATGCACTATGCAC
>NW_014629974.1:0-229 GCF_000485595.1 Priapulus caudatus | reverse complement strand
GTTTCCAGAAAGCGATTGAAAGATTATCCAATATCTGAGGACAAAGTCAAGGTGCGCCGCCTAACAAATAGAGGTAAAAGTCATGTGGAATTGAGTGTTTTTCAACCTTCGGGATATCCTGACACTTGGATGTATGTTCAAAGCGAGGCCAAAAGAAAAAACGGAAGAATCCATGGACAATAAGTTAAAACAGCGATATGAAGAGGACCTAGAAGTCATTCGCAAAGCG
>NW_014629973.1:0-229 GCF_000485595.1 Priapulus caudatus | reverse complement strand
TCCTCACCTGCAGTCTCTCCTCACCTGTCGTCTCCTCACCTGTCGTCTCTCCTCACCTGTCGTCTCTCCTCACCTGTCGTCTCTCCTCACCTGTCGTCTCTCCTCACCTGCCGTCTCTCCTCACCTGCCGTCTCTCCTCACCTGTCGTCTCTCCTCACCTGCCTCTCTCCTCACCTGCCGTCTCTCCTCACCTGTCGTCTCTCCTCACCTGCCGTCTCTCCTCACCTGT
>NW_014629972.1:0-229 GCF_000485595.1 Priapulus caudatus | reverse complement strand
GCCGGCCGTGCGGCTTGGCGACTACGGGCACCCATACGGTTACGCGCCGCTGCGCGAGCGCATCGCGGCGCAGCTGGACCGCCAGGGGCTGCCTGTGGAGGTGTCGAACGTCCTGCTCACGCAGGGCGCGACGCAGGGGCTCGACCTCATCGTGCGGACGCTGCTGAGGCCCGGCGACACGGTGCTCGTGGAAGACCCCGGCTACTGCAATCTGCTGCAGATTCTCAAG
>NW_014629971.1:0-229 GCF_000485595.1 Priapulus caudatus | reverse complement strand
CATACACGCGCATACATACACACACACGCACACATGCAATATACACATACACGCACATACATACACACACACGCACACATACACGCACATACATACACACACACGCACACATACACGCACATACATACACACACACGCACACATACACACGCATACATACACACACACGCACACATGCAATATACACATACACGCACATACATACACACACACGCACACATACACGCAC
>NW_014629970.1:0-229 GCF_000485595.1 Priapulus caudatus | reverse complement strand
CTGTCTGACCTTTTTTTACTAAAGGAATCCAACGTTCAGCAAGGCTAGCTTTCAATCTTATTTTGTTTGGGTTGATGAGAGAATGAATATGTGATGGTTGCGCTAATAAATCACCGGGTTCGTATAAACGCTTGGTAATTACGCCATCGATGGGCGCTTTAATGCTGGTTCGTTGCAAGCGTGTGTTTTGACGAGTTTCTTCGGCAATAGCCAAATCAAGTACGGTACG
>NW_014629969.1:0-229 GCF_000485595.1 Priapulus caudatus | reverse complement strand
GCTAACTCTGGTTTAGCGTCCGGATTAGTTTCAAACCCCGGTGTGATTACCTTAATAATCCACGGTGCGGCCAACATACCAATGATAGTAATGACCAAAAGAATAGTACCTAAAGTACCAGCAACATGATCAATTAAACGTTTTAAATCTTCTTGGCTGCGGGTTTCTTTGTATTCAGACAATACTGGAATAAACGCTAATGAAAACGCGCCTTCGGCAAACAAACGTC
>NW_014629968.1:0-229 GCF_000485595.1 Priapulus caudatus | reverse complement strand
TGCCATTCTATACAAGAGATACCCGGATAGAATAAAGAGGTGCGGTTATGTGATCGTGTTATGTTTTTGTGGACTACTGCTACTGAGAATTCTAGCTACACACACAAACACGGAACAACACACACGAGCGCGTGCACGCACACAAACAGGTACACACACACACACACACACACACACACACACACACACACACACACACACACACACACACACACACACACACACACAC
>NW_014629967.1:0-229 GCF_000485595.1 Priapulus caudatus | reverse complement strand
AAGAGAGAGAGAGAAAGAGATAGAGAGCGAGAGAGCGAGAGAGATCTGCGGTACGCTCTCACGTACGCAGCGCGCACATTCCTTCACGTTCCGTCACAGCACGCAACATACATGTCGCCTCTGGCGGCCATATTTGAGTGCGCGCGCCATATTTGAGTGCGCGCGTGCCCGAGGACGCTACGTTAGATTTACCGTGTTTACGTGTTGTGAATTCATAAATATATATATA
>NW_014629966.1:0-229 GCF_000485595.1 Priapulus caudatus | reverse complement strand
AGCTGCTCCGAATCTCGGCGCACAATCTGTTACTCCGAATACAATAGGCTGCTTAGCTCCGACACCTCGGCGTTAGCCAGGCCTGACAACGCGGCTCAGAAAACGGGCAACACGTGTGTAAACAGCGCGGCGCAACAGGGTTTCGAATATCGGAGCGCCGAGCCGGAGAGTTTAGCCTAGAGGCTATGTCCGGGGGTGCGCCGGTGCATAAACTTCCGTCTCCGAATAT
>NW_014629965.1:0-229 GCF_000485595.1 Priapulus caudatus | reverse complement strand
AGGTTATATGAAAAAGTGGATTCTCTTTTAACAATATAATAATTATATTTATTGATTTATATTGCGCACGTTACATGCAGATATGTTCACGTGCGCATTACAAAGGCTGATTATAAAACAGCGGACTGCAACATTGTAAAATATAGATCCTAAAAAACGACGATTTTAATAATTAATTAACAACAGGCGTTTATGCCTGTAATATTGAATATTATTAGACTATAGGTTT
>NW_014629964.1:0-229 GCF_000485595.1 Priapulus caudatus | reverse complement strand
TATATATATATATATATATATATATATATATATAAGTTGTATATATATATATATTATATATATATATATATACGCTCACCGGCTTGGGTGTAAGACAGTGTTTCTTAACCTTTTTGAGTCATGGACTTTTTTAAGAATCTGGTGAAAGCTACGGACTCTTCCCCAGAAAAATGCACATAAGCACATAAACACAAAATTTGTATGCGCCTGCTTTGCGGACCCCCTGAAG
>NW_014629963.1:0-229 GCF_000485595.1 Priapulus caudatus | reverse complement strand
TTTTTTTTCATTCTGACAATAGTAATAAGTGAATGCTCAATTGTCATTCTCAATAGATGCTTGGTCGCAAACCATGCATCTGCTAAAAAATAATCGGCATTAATACCGCCGCGAATAGCTCGCGCTATCATGTCACACACCATTTCTGGTTTAGTTTGTTGTTTTGATTTCTGGTAGCGTTTCGCCGCAATACTACGACCATCATTGAATTGGTAGTCGAGTGCTTGCT
>NW_014629962.1:0-229 GCF_000485595.1 Priapulus caudatus | reverse complement strand
GTGGATCTTTAAGCGTGAACATAAAAATACCGCTGATTTAGATAGCTTGTTGTGGTTTTTGTTAATTGGGGTCATCGTTGGTGCTCGTTTAGCGCATGTCATCTTTTATGATCCCGCTTACTATTTTAGTGACCCGATAAAAATTCTTAAAATATGGGAGGGTGGCCTTGCAAGTCATGGTGGGGCAATTGGCGCACTAATTGGTTTGTATTTATTCCAGCGCAACAGA
>NW_014629961.1:0-229 GCF_000485595.1 Priapulus caudatus | reverse complement strand
AGATGGATGGAAGGATGGATGCGCAAGGGGAAGACTTAGAAAGGGTGTTACAAAGAAGTTAGAGAATGTGGGAGAGAGTTGAAGTATACACCGTCTAAGACAACATAGGGACGAATAAACGAAAGACAAACCTAGCAAGAACCTAGGGAATAGCGCAGTCGCTGTCAGCGCTGTAAACATCATTACGGACTTGAAAAACGTTTACCAGCGGCAGAGACATGGTTATATA
>NW_014629960.1:0-229 GCF_000485595.1 Priapulus caudatus | reverse complement strand
GAGCAGTATAATGTCGCTGTTTGTCATGTGTGGGTTGAGGCGGGGAGGGCGGGGATGACGGGCTACCACCCTGCTATAATTACCCGCACCCAGATGTGAAACCATGCCTGTAGAGCTTCAACAAATGATGCGTGAAGTCCGAGCAAACAGCTATTAACGTCGATGCAGAGCAAACATACACGCACACATACACACACACACACACTCACACACACACACACACATACAC
>NW_014629959.1:0-229 GCF_000485595.1 Priapulus caudatus | reverse complement strand
TGTGTGTGTGTGTGTGCGTGCGTGCGTGCATGTGCACGTTTACCTGCGTGCATGCGTGCGTGCGTACATGCGTGCGTGCGTACATGCCTGCGTGCGTGTGCACGTTTACCTGCGTGCATGCGTGCGCGCGTATGTGCCTGCGTGCGTGTGCGGGTACACGTTCGTGCGTGCGTGCGTGCGTGTGTGCGTGTGCAGGTACATGACACGTGTGTGCATGTGTGCGTTGCGT
>NW_014629958.1:0-229 GCF_000485595.1 Priapulus caudatus | reverse complement strand
GCGTTAGCCTCTAACTCTCTCTAACTCTCTATAAGTTTTTCTGTAACGGTGCGTGCGGCAAGTACACGCTGAGCTGCATGGCGCGAGCATCGGCGATGAATCAACATGAAGATATCGTATCATTCATGTTAGGCGCCAGCTCACTACATTATTCTACACGCGTCCAGGCGTATTCAACGATCTCAAAGAGGATCTCTCGTGTCGTTCTCTCTCTCTCTCTCTCTCTCTC
>NW_014629957.1:0-229 GCF_000485595.1 Priapulus caudatus | reverse complement strand
GGATCACCGGATCGGCGAGTTATTTTCAACCCTGCTTTACTCACCTGTCCCTCTCAACTCACCTGTCCTCCTTCACTCACCTGTCCCCCTTCACTCACCTGTCCCTCTCACCTCACCTGTCCCCCTTCACTCACCTGTCCCTCTCAACTCACCTGTCCCCCTTCACTCACCTGTCCCCCTTCACTCACCTGTTCCTCTCAACTCACCTGTCCCCCTTTATCACCTGTCC
>NW_014629956.1:0-229 GCF_000485595.1 Priapulus caudatus | reverse complement strand
TCTCTCTCTCTCTCTCTCTCTCTCTTCTCTCTCTCTCTCTCTCTCTCTCTCTCTCTCTCTCTCTCTCTCTCTCTCTCTCTCTATCCCTCTCTGTCTTTCTCGCTATCTCTCGATCGCTCTCTGTGCGTGCGTGCGTACGTGTCACTTTCTCTCCCCGCCCTTCTTCCTCTACACCTTTCGTATTCGCGCTTTTCGTTATCACGCGCGCTCTTCCCCGTCTCTCTTTCTC
>NW_014629955.1:0-229 GCF_000485595.1 Priapulus caudatus | reverse complement strand
AGAGAGAGAGAGAGAGAGAGAGAGAGATAGAGATATATAGATAGAGAGAGAGAGTTAGATAGAGAGTTAGAGCAAGATAGAGAGAGGGGGAGGGGAGAGAGAAGGAGATAGCATGGAAGATTAAAAAGGGAGAGAGATGAAAGTGGGTGAGAGAGGAAGAGAAGTGGGTGAGAGAGGGGAGCGAAGGCGCCAGAGAGTCTGTTCCTCTCTTCCCCCCCATCTCTCTCTC
>NW_014629954.1:0-229 GCF_000485595.1 Priapulus caudatus | reverse complement strand
ACACGTATATGTGTATGCCCTACGTGTGTGCGTGTGTATGTGCGCGCTAGCCTAGCGTATGCCCACATACGCGCGCGCGCGCTAGCGTATGCCCACATATACGTGTGTGCGTGTGTATGTGGGCATACGCTAGCGCGCGCACATACACACGCACACACGTATATGTGGGCATACGCTAGCGCGCACATACACACGCACACACGTATGTGCATACGCTAGCGCTCGCACA
>NW_014629953.1:0-229 GCF_000485595.1 Priapulus caudatus | reverse complement strand
GGGATTCGTACGGGGATATATAGGGGGGATTCGTACGGGGAGATATATAGGGGGAGATGTACGGGGAGAGATGTAGGGGGAGATGTACGGGAGAGATGTACGGAGGAGATGTACGGGGGAGATGTATAGGGGATTCGTACGGGAGATATGTAGTGGATTCGTACGGGAGATATGTAGGGGGATTCGTACGGGAGATATGTAGAGGGATTCGTACGGGAGATATGTAGGG
>NW_014629952.1:0-229 GCF_000485595.1 Priapulus caudatus | reverse complement strand
ATTAACCTCCAGCGAATGTTACGAGAATGTTCCGTGTTTGCTGGGTAGTGATAATATCGGGAGTGAATGATAATAGATTTATAATTTCTATTATTATATTATTATATATCCATGATATCTATTACTAGACACTCCTGATAATATTACTATATATATATATATATACATATATATATATATATATATATATATGTGTGTGTGTGTGTGTGTGTGTGTGTGTGTGTGTGTG
>NW_014629951.1:0-229 GCF_000485595.1 Priapulus caudatus | reverse complement strand
ATATATATTTATATAAATTATAATTAATATTTAATAATTAAAATATATATATAATAGCACACAATCACCCATAACATAGCAATTTAGCATATTACATAACACAACCCGACCAGGCTGTGTGACTAACGTCAATATTTATAACTATTGAAATATTTATAACTTTATGAATAACGTCGGTATTCTAACCCTAGCAATACCGTTTCTTGGAGCTAAACACAACATAGCATAT
>NW_014629950.1:0-229 GCF_000485595.1 Priapulus caudatus | reverse complement strand
TAGTACGTAGTACGTAGTACGTAGTACATAGCACATAGTACGTAGTACGTAGTACATAGTACATAGTACATAGTACGTAGTACATAGTACATAGTACATACTATATAGTACGTAGTATATAGTACGTAGTACGTAGTACATAGTACGTAGTACATAGTACGTAGTACATAGTACATAGTACATAGTACGTAGTACGTAGTACGTAGTACGTAGTGCATAGTACATAGTA
>NW_014629948.1:0-229 GCF_000485595.1 Priapulus caudatus | reverse complement strand
CGTCGCTCATCTGGCTGGTGTCAGAAGTCACATTCATCATCGGCTCTTCTTTGTCACGTACCCAGTCCCATGCTTTGTGCATATCGTCTTTAGGGAAGTATTTTACTTGAGCCTCAACAAAGGGCTTCGCCATAATAGCTACCCAGCGCTGCCATATTTTATTGCCAACAAAAGCAAGTTTCTCAATGTCTTTGCTGTGCTTCCGTGCGAATTTAAAATCATCGGTGAA
>NW_014629947.1:0-229 GCF_000485595.1 Priapulus caudatus | reverse complement strand
GGCATTCCATTTCACCCTTACTATTCTGTTAAAGATATCTTTGGTGTGATTGGGTTCTTGATCGTATTCTGCGCTATTATTTTCTTTGCGCCGGAGTTCGGAGGTTATTTCCTAGAGCATAATAATTTTATACCGGCTAATCCACTACAAACCCTGACCACATTGCACCGGTATGGTATTTCACACCGTACTACTCAATGTTGCGAGCGGTTACCGTTAACTTCCTCTG
>NW_014629946.1:0-229 GCF_000485595.1 Priapulus caudatus | reverse complement strand
TTCTCGCTCTCTCTTCCTATCTAGCTCTCTCTCTCTCTCTCTCTCTCTCTCTTCCCTTCTTCACATATATATCTTTCTTTCTCTTTCCACCTTCTCTCTTTCTCTTCCTCAGTTTTTCTCACTGTCTTTCTCTCTCTTTCTCTACCCGCTCCATCTCTTTCCCTGCCTCTGCCGCTCTCTTCTCCCGTCTCTTTCTCCCCCCCCCTTCTCTCTCTCTCTCTCTCTCTCT
>NW_014629944.1:0-229 GCF_000485595.1 Priapulus caudatus | reverse complement strand
GATGCCGCACACGAGCTACGCACACCGCTGGCGGCCATCCGCTTACATACCGAACTAGCAAAAAATGCAAAAAACAAACAACAACAAGATGAATCACTAAACCAAGTTATTTCTGGCGTAGATAGAACAACACACATGGTTGAACAATTACTCGCATTAGCTCGACTTGAAACAGACTTACTTGCGAACAACTTAACTCAGGTTAACTTATCTTTATTAGTTGCAGAAG
>NW_014629943.1:0-229 GCF_000485595.1 Priapulus caudatus | reverse complement strand
CATGCATCAACGCCGTCCAGCCATCATCGTTCGTGTGATCTATGTTAGCGCCCGCACCTAATAACACTGTGAGCGTATCTGTATAACCGCTACTGGCAGCACACATCAACGCCGTCCAGCCATCATCGTCCGTGTGATCTATGTTAGCGCCCGCACCTAATAACGCCGTGACCGTATCCGTATGACCTCTAATGGCAGCACGCATCAACGCCGTCCAGCCTTTCACGGT
>NW_014629942.1:0-229 GCF_000485595.1 Priapulus caudatus | reverse complement strand
TAGATTTTCGCTGATATACGCCTGTTTTTTGCGTCAAAATCGGGTATTTTTTTAATGAGTTCCGAGGCAAGCATCATGCTAGATAACCCGTTTTTCTGAATATCATTTACGATAAAATCATTATCTTCATAAGGTACGGATAACTCGTCGATTAACTCCCTCGTTTCACTTTCACTCAATGAGGCTAAAAACGCTTCACGCGCTACTTTCCCAAACGCACTCGACAACT
>NW_014629941.1:0-229 GCF_000485595.1 Priapulus caudatus | reverse complement strand
CATTAAAGATGGGGATATTGTGCTATCATCAATGAAGAGGATGTTGTGGCATCATTAATTATGTTGATGCTGTAACACCATCAATAATAGTGATGCTGGGCCATCATTAATTATGTTGATGCTGTAATACCATCAATGATAGCTATGCTGTGCCATCATTAATGAAGACAATGATGGGCCATCATTAATTATGTTGATGCTGTAATACCATCAATGATAGGCTATGCTG
>NW_014629940.1:0-229 GCF_000485595.1 Priapulus caudatus | reverse complement strand
CACACACACACACACACACACATACAGATAGACAGACAGCCAGACGGACAGACAGGCACACACACATACGCACATACACACGCACACAAACGCACAACACGCGCGCGAACACATACTCTCTCTCACGCACACATACACACACACTCTCTCGCACCACTCACAACTACGCGCGCTCGCGCGCACGCACACACACACACGCACGCACGCACGCACACACACACACGCACAC
>NW_014629939.1:0-229 GCF_000485595.1 Priapulus caudatus | reverse complement strand
CTCTCTCTCTCTCTCTCTCTCTCTCTGTTTGGGAAACCCAAAAGGGGTTTTTAAATTTCAAAACCCTTTTGGGTTCCAACTTAAGTCATATGAACCCCTATCTCTAGATTTTGCAAAAAGTACACTCCCCCACCCCACTCACCACCCAAGTTATAAACCACTGACTACCACCCCTTAGTAACGCTCAAGGGGTCGTTGTCATATCAGGTACTACAGATATGTGCCTGAG
>NW_014629938.1:0-229 GCF_000485595.1 Priapulus caudatus | reverse complement strand
TATATATACATGATGCAGGGATAAAACATAGAGATGGTATATATATACATGATGCAGGGATAAAACATAGAGATGGTATATATACATGATGCAGGGATAAAACATAGAGATGGTATATATATACATGATACAGGGATAAAACATAGAGATGGTATATATATACATGATGCAGGGATAAAACATAGAGATGGTATATATATACATGATGCAGGGACAAAACATAGAGATG
>NW_014629937.1:0-229 GCF_000485595.1 Priapulus caudatus | reverse complement strand
ATTTGATGAAAGTTGGCATCAGGGCGTGATTGGTATTTTAGCCTCTCGCATTAAAGACAAGTTTCATCGCCCCGTCATTACATTTGCCCCCGGCAATGATGGCGAAATAAAAGGCTCAGGGCGTTCAATTCCTGGTTTTCATCTACGCGACGCCCTGGATCTCGTTTACAAGAAATACCCCGGAATGATTCTTAAATTTGGTGGTCATGCCGCTGCGGCAGGACTCACC
>NW_014629936.1:0-229 GCF_000485595.1 Priapulus caudatus | reverse complement strand
AGAGAGAGAGAGAGTGAGCGAGACGAGACTGACACGTCCTCTCTAACATATTGCGCAATTATTCTTCTATCGTTCTAGATGTCAATCACGTGACCGACAAGCAGACGACTGTGAATTTACGCGGACGTACGCGCGGCAACACATCCCGTCTGTTGTTTATGCAAAACACAACAACAACAACTACTACTACTACTACTACTACTACTACTATTACTACTACTACTACTAC
>NW_014629935.1:0-229 GCF_000485595.1 Priapulus caudatus | reverse complement strand
ACCTATAACTGTACATTATCTATACACTATCTACATCACCTATAACTATATATTATCTATACACTATCTACACCACCTATAACTGTATATTATCTATACACTATCTACACCACCTATAACTGTATATTATCTATACACTATCTACACCACCTATAACTGTACATTATCTATACACCACCTATAAGTTATAACTGTACATTATCTATACACTATCTACACCACCTATAAC
>NW_014629934.1:0-229 GCF_000485595.1 Priapulus caudatus | reverse complement strand
CTACACATACGTACAGCACACGTGCATATAACTTGCAAAATTCTACACACACAGCTAGCAGCAGTACATATAACTTGCAAACTTATACACAGACAGCACACGTGCATATATATATATAACTTGCAAACTTCTACATGTATACACGACAGCCGTACATATAACTTGCAAAATTCTACACACACAGCTAGCAGCCGTACATATAACTTGCAAACTTATATACAGACAGCAC
>NW_014629933.1:0-229 GCF_000485595.1 Priapulus caudatus | reverse complement strand
GAGAATGAGAGAGAGAGTGAGAGAAATAGAGCGAGAGAACAGAAAAACGTGTTGTGCGTGTGTGTGCGTACGTGACTGCGTGTGCGTGCATGCGTGCGTGCGTGCGTGCGTGCGTGCGTGAACAGTGAAGGTTTGCTGCTGCCGTCACGTACGGCGGCCGCCGCCGCGTGAGCACATCAACGTGTCATCTCCTCATCCCATCACAGGTTACAGCAAGCTCTCTGTGCGC
>NW_014629932.1:0-229 GCF_000485595.1 Priapulus caudatus | reverse complement strand
ATCTCTAGTTAATACGCGGCGCGTGTGACAACCAAGACAACCAACGCTCGCTGCCAATGGACGTGGCCATAGAAATAGGAATCAGATGACTACTCTCTCTCTCTCCCTCTTTCTTTCTCCACCATTCTCTTTCTTTATCGCTCATCCCTTCTCTCACTATCTCTCTCGTGCTTTTTCTCTCTTCAGCTCTCCCCCCCCCTCTCTCTCTCGATATATATATATATATATA
>NW_014629931.1:0-229 GCF_000485595.1 Priapulus caudatus | reverse complement strand
AGAAGAGCGTATTCCGCTGATCTGTTTCTCCACCAGTGGTGGTGCGCGTATGCAGGAAGCCTTGATTTCGTTGATGCAAATGGCGAAAACCAGTGCTGCAATTGAGCGTATGAAGCAGCAGGGCATTCCTTATATTTCGGTACTGACGGATCCTGTTTATGGTGGTGTTTCTGCCAGCCTGGCAATGTTGGGCGACCTGAATATCGCTGAACCAAAGGCTTTGATCGGT
>NW_014629930.1:0-229 GCF_000485595.1 Priapulus caudatus | reverse complement strand
AGGCTTCTTGCAGTGCAAGCTCTGGGTTTGGTACCACTGCCAAAATTAAATGCATTAATACAACATCAAAACGGTTGTCTTCAAATGGTAGCGCTTGGCTGTCAGCTATTTGAAAAGATATATCGACGGGGTATTGGCTTGCGCGATTTTGTGCTCGTTGCAACATTGCAGGGGTGATGTCGGTTGCAATATATTTTGCATCGCTTGGAAGATAAGGAATATCTAAACC
>NW_014629929.1:0-229 GCF_000485595.1 Priapulus caudatus | reverse complement strand
TTTGGTACGTAGTACCCCCCCCCCCCCCTCGGTACAAATCCGGTACACGCCCCTGCATGTACTGCAGTCCGTTGTTCATGTGCGTGCGTGTGTGTGTGTGTGCGTGTGTGGGTGCATATGTGTGAGGTTGTGTGCTTGGGTGCGTGTGTGGGTACGTGCGTGCATGGGTGGGTGCGTGCGTGCGTACGTGGGTGCGTGCATGTGTGCATGGGTGGGTGCGTGCATGCGA
>NW_014629928.1:0-229 GCF_000485595.1 Priapulus caudatus | reverse complement strand
ACTGTAGATGATGGACTGTAGATGATTGACTGTAGATGATTTTCTGTAGATGATTTTCTGTAGGTGATTGACTGTAGATGAGTGACTGTAGGTGAGTGACTGTAGGTGATTGACTGTAGGTGATTGACTGTAGATGATTGACTGTAGGTGATTGACTGTAGGTGATTTTCTGTAGGTGATTGACTGTAGATGAGTGACTGTAGGTGAGTGACTGTAGGTGATTGACTGT
>NW_014629927.1:0-229 GCF_000485595.1 Priapulus caudatus | reverse complement strand
CATGCTCCTGCATCTCTCCATGCTCCTGCATCTCTCCATCCTCCTGCATCTCTCCATCCTCCTGCATCTCTCCATGCTCCTGCATCTCTCCATGCTCCTGCATCTCTCCATCCTCCTGCATCTCTCCATCCTCCTGCATCTCTCCATCCCTCCTGCATCTCTCCATCTCTCCTGCATCTCTCCATGCTCCTACATCTCTCCATGCTCCTAAATCTCCCCATTCCTCCTA
>NW_014629926.1:0-229 GCF_000485595.1 Priapulus caudatus | reverse complement strand
GGTACAGAGGTCAGCAGGGTGCGGGGGTATATTCATAGTTAGCTGCCTGGGGCCCGTTGTCGGGAAACAAAATTAGTCTTAACATTAGCATTAACTTTATGATGTTTCTGACAACAACCCCCTGGTTAGGGGCAAGGCTGCGTAGAGCGGTATTGATTCGAGATGCGAGGCCGATCAATCCGAAATCGATTAGGTTGGCGCGCGGGTGCGGCAATTCTGCGGTCTACCC
>NW_014629925.1:0-229 GCF_000485595.1 Priapulus caudatus | reverse complement strand
CCATATAACTATACCTCGTTTTCGGATAAGGAAATCGTCATACGGTTTCTTGGTGAGCAAAACTGGCAGCTTGTAGAAGAGTTGCGTAGTGAGCGTAACACCGGCATCTCTGCGCGTATGTTATTGGAAGTGCTGGGTGACATGTGGGTGGTAACGCGAAACCCCTATTTGCAGGAAGACCTGCTCGAAGACAAAAAACGTCGCAGTGCATTGATCGATGCCATGTATC
>NW_014629924.1:0-229 GCF_000485595.1 Priapulus caudatus | reverse complement strand
GCCGCTGCCGCATTCGCTAGCTAAGCTACGATTCTGACGACTGCACAGCACGCCAGCCAGCCAGCGCGCACACACACACAGGCGCACGCACACACACGCACGCACGCACGCACACAACACACACACAGACGCACGCACACACACACAAACGCACGCACGCACGCACGCACGCACACACACACACACGCACGCACGCACGCACGCTCGCACAAGCACACACACACACACA
>NW_014629923.1:0-229 GCF_000485595.1 Priapulus caudatus | reverse complement strand
CTACTACTACTACTACTACTACTACTACTACTACTACTACTACTACTACTACTACTACTACTACTACTACTACTACTACTACTACTACTACTACTACTACTACTACTACTACTACTACTACTACTACTACTACTATTACTACGACGACTACTACTACTACTACAACTGTTATTGCTGCTGCTGCTGCTGTTATTGCTGCTGCTGCTGCTGCTGCTGCTGCTGCTGCTGT
>NW_014629922.1:0-229 GCF_000485595.1 Priapulus caudatus | reverse complement strand
CCATCCATCCATCCATGCGTGGTAGGGCATGGTACGTGGGTAGCACCAGCGTGATTGCTAGCGTCTATATAAGGAGGCACGCCGGGATCAGGGTCACTGCGATGAGCAAGACAAACATCTACGAATAACATTAACCATGGTGAGATTCGCGCGGTGAACTCACTCTCAGCTTCCTATCCGCCACCTGGCTCTCATCTTTTATACCACTGGCTGCATTCCCCCCACACAC
>NW_014629921.1:0-229 GCF_000485595.1 Priapulus caudatus | reverse complement strand
CTGCTGCTGCCGCTGCTGCTACTACCGCTGCTGCTGCAGCTACTGCTGCTGCTGCTGGTGGTAGTACTGCTGCTACCTCTCCTAATGGTCCACTATTTTCCGCTAGAGTATATGCACGCACGCACGCACGAACTCGCGGGTGACACGCGGGTGACTCGCGGGGGATGCTGCTAGCATGCAGGATGCGGGGGATGCTGCTAGCATGCAGGATGCGGGGGATGCTGCTAGC
>NW_014629920.1:0-229 GCF_000485595.1 Priapulus caudatus | reverse complement strand
GAGAGAGAGAGAGAGAGAGAAAGAGATGTTATACATAAGTAAGTGATTAATCGTGAAATTCTCATTCTTCTCGTCTTTTCACAATCTTCTCCTCAGCTTCTCAATCGCAGTTCCTCACTCTCCTCCCAGCCTCTCCTTCCAGCCTCCCAGCCTCCCCCAATTCCTCACTCTCCTCCCAGCCTCTTTGTTATTTAATGTTCCTTCACTCTCCCATCGCTGTCTTCCTAAC
>NW_014629919.1:0-229 GCF_000485595.1 Priapulus caudatus | reverse complement strand
GATATCATATAACACATGTGTTATATGATATCTATGAGCATATATGCTATATATGCATATATGCATATATGCATATATATGCATATATATGCATATATATGCATATATGCATATATGCAGCCTTCATGACCTTCAGTGCTTGGCAACACCACATGGCACCAAGAGACGCGTCACAACATCGCCGCAGAGCGTCAAAAGTAAACGCTGTTTGAAACATTCGACCCGACAC
>NW_014629918.1:0-229 GCF_000485595.1 Priapulus caudatus | reverse complement strand
ACACACACACACACACACACACACACACACACACACACACACACACACACGCACGCACAAACGCACGCACAAACACACGCGCGCGCGCACACACACACACACACTCACACGGGGGTGGAGGGCATGTGAGCCCGCCCCATCGTCTTGTGTTTGTTCGCTAACGTAATTTCATCTCGCGTCTCCATTCAGGGGCGTTTGTCGTCCCTGTCTGCTTGTTTAGTTAAATTCG
>NW_014629917.1:0-229 GCF_000485595.1 Priapulus caudatus | reverse complement strand
AGCGTTCACAGCTTCCCGTGGATGGTGGGGATACGGTGTAGCCACCTGTATAGAACGACCACCTGTCTGTTCACAGCGTTCACAGCTTTCCGTGGATGGTGGAGATACTGTGTAGCCACCAGTATAGAACGGCCAACAGCGTTCACAGCTTCCCGTGGATGGTGGTGATACGGTGTAGCCACATGTATAGGACGACCACCTGTATAGAACGACCACCTGTCTGTTCACA
>NW_014629916.1:0-229 GCF_000485595.1 Priapulus caudatus | reverse complement strand
TAGTGCATAGTGCATAGTGCATGGTGCATGGTGCATGGTGCATGGTGCATAATGCATAATGCATAGTGCATCATGCATCGTGCATACTGCATACTGCAGAGCATAGTGCATGGTGCATAGTGCATAGTGCATAGTGCATGGTGCATGGTGCATAGTGCATAGTGCATAGAGCATAGTGCATAGTGCATAGTGCATAGTGGATCGTGCATAGTGCATAGTGCATAATGCA
>NW_014629914.1:0-229 GCF_000485595.1 Priapulus caudatus | reverse complement strand
TATCTCCATCCCTCTCCCTCTCACTCTTTATGTCTATCTGTCTATATATTTCGCCCTCTTTCTAACAGCGTCGGTGATATAACTGTGTTACGGTAACACGTCCAACCTTGTCTCCACACGGCCTCGTGTTGTAACTCATGTCAAGAGTGTCGGCGGCTATTAACATGCCCTTAACAAGCACGCACACACGCACGCACGCACGCACACACACACGCACACACACACACAC
>NW_014629913.1:0-229 GCF_000485595.1 Priapulus caudatus | reverse complement strand
CGGCGGGTAAAAATGCTGAGTGATTTTTTGTTTGAATATTTTCGTGACACAGCAATTTAACGATATACTGCCGCCTGTTTCTTAACATACAAATTGTCGGAATTAAACAGTGAGCATCAAATCAGATAGCTGGATTCGCCGCATGGCGCAGACCGAGGGTATGATCGAGCCCTACGAACCTGGCCAGGTTCGTGAATCGGATAACGGCAGAATTATCTCGTACGGTACG
>NW_014629912.1:0-229 GCF_000485595.1 Priapulus caudatus | reverse complement strand
TATGGTGCATTGTGCATGGTGCATGATGCATGGTGCATGGTGCATGGTGCATGGTGCATAGTGCATAGTGCATAGTGCATGGTGCATAGTGCTATGCACTATGCACCATTGCACTATGCACTATGCAATATGCACTATGCACTACAGTGTATGCACCATGCACCATGCACTATTTGCATAGTGCATAGCGCATAGTGCATAGTGCTAGTGCATAGTGCATAGTGCATGG
>NW_014629911.1:0-229 GCF_000485595.1 Priapulus caudatus | reverse complement strand
GAGAGAGAGAGAGATGGAGATTGCGAGAGCGAATGATACCCCAGTGTCCCCATCCATCCATCCATCCATCCATCCACACACACACACATACACACCGCTATCTAATAACGGCACGTCCCGAACGATTTCTAACAAAACCATGGAAACGCGTCCTCCTCCTTCCCCTCCTCCTCCTCCTCCGCCTCCTCCGCCTCCTCCTCCTCCTCCTCCTCCTCCTCCTCCTCCCCTC
>NW_014629910.1:0-229 GCF_000485595.1 Priapulus caudatus | reverse complement strand
CACGCAGCCACACACCCAGCCACGCAGCTACACAGCCACGCAGCCACACAGCCACGCAGCCACGCAGCCACACAGCCACGCAGCCACACAACCAGCCACACAGCCAGCCACACAGCCACGCAGCCACACAGCCAGCCACATAGCCACGCAGCCACACAGCCAGCCACACAGCTACACAGCCACGCAACCCACAGCCACACAGCCAGCCACGCAGCCACGCAGCCACGCA
>NW_014629909.1:0-229 GCF_000485595.1 Priapulus caudatus | reverse complement strand
AAGCCCTCGCACGCACACATCCACGCAAGTTCTTACACACACACATCCACCTCAAGTTCTTACACACACACATCCACGCAAGTTCTTACACACACACATCCACGCAAGTTCTTACACACACACGCACGCAAGTTCTTACACACGCACGCACGCACGCACACATCCATGCAAGTTCTTACACACGCACGCACGCACGCACACATCCATGCAAGTTCTTACACACGCACGC
>NW_014629908.1:0-229 GCF_000485595.1 Priapulus caudatus | reverse complement strand
TTGATGACCGAGACCCTCAAGCAGCCCCCAAAAACATCCGTAAACGTGATTATTGGCAGTACACCGTCGGCAATAACCTCGAACAAATGCCGCTATCGATAATCTCCAATCCAATGATTTCCTATACCACCAAAGCCCGACAAATAGTTATCGCTTCAACCATCGTGGAGAATGGCACACTAAAAGGATTGCTCGGTGCCGCGATCGACTGGGATCGCATTCTCACCCT
>NW_014629907.1:0-229 GCF_000485595.1 Priapulus caudatus | reverse complement strand
GCGCCTTCCTGCCTCCCCGCCCGTGTGTGTGTGCGTGCGTGCGTGCGTTCGTGCGTGCGTGCGTGCGTGCGTGCGTGCATGCGTGTGTATGTGAGTATGAGTCTGCGCCTGCTTGCCTGCCTCACCGCCCGTGTGTGTGTGTTTGTGTGCGTGCGTGCGTCGTGAGTGCGTGCGTGCGTGCGTGCGTGCGTGCGTGCGTGCGTGCGTGCGTATGAGTATGACGAGTCTG
>NW_014629906.1:0-229 GCF_000485595.1 Priapulus caudatus | reverse complement strand
CTTGCTGCATACAATTAATAACATGCACGATGTTTATACCGAGTATATCAACATTATAGTAAAGGATGTGGTAAATAGATACCCGCTGATTAAGACCACACCAACCCTAGTCGTGTAACAATGAGCCAGTGTGAAAACCTGAGTTTTTTTTGTTTCCGATTGGTGTCGCTTCCTTTTACTGTTGTTTACGTATGACAATCGCAGCTTAACTCTCGAAATGCGATCGACT
>NW_014629904.1:0-229 GCF_000485595.1 Priapulus caudatus | reverse complement strand
ACACCGAGACAGGTAAGCATTTTATGCCTATACGTGTGCTCTCAGGCACGCATGCGCGCACGAATGCACGCACGCACGCAGTACACTAGCGCATGCACACGCACGCACGTACACACGTACACACGCACGCGCGCACGCGCGTACACACACACACGCATGCACGCACGTACACACGTACACACGCACGCGCGCACGCGCGTACACACACACACACGCATGCACGCACACA
>NW_014629903.1:0-229 GCF_000485595.1 Priapulus caudatus | reverse complement strand
CCCTCCCTCCTCTCCCTCCTCCTCCCCTCCTTCCATTCTGAGTACTCGCCGTGTCTGCTTCTATATAGCATGGCATCGTCATTCAGCTTCCTGATTACTATGTTCTCAGCTTCCTATTCAGGAAGGAGGAGGAGGAGGTAGAGGAGGAGGGGAGGAAGAGGGGGAGGAGGGAGGGAGGAGGAAGGAGAGTATGAGGAGGGGAGGGGAGGAGGGGAGGGAAGGAGGAGTA
>NW_014629901.1:0-229 GCF_000485595.1 Priapulus caudatus | reverse complement strand
GGATTAAGTTCAATGTAACGCATGCAGGTTAAAAGATAAGTATCGCTATCAACTAAGCTGGCTTTAAAACGACCTTCCCATAAAGTCCCTGTTCTTTTATAAGTATGATTAATATAACGCACATACTTTCGTCCTAAATCCTGCATCATATGGGTAATGCTATGCGCGTGTTGCGGTGTAACCAATATATGAACATGGTTGGTCATCAATACATAAGCATGAATGATGG
>NW_014629900.1:0-229 GCF_000485595.1 Priapulus caudatus | reverse complement strand
AGCACCTACACAGGTGATGGAGCACAGGTGAGGGAGCACAGGTGAGGGAGCACCTACACAGGTGAGGGAGCACAGGTGAGGGAGCACCTACACAGGTGAGGGAGCACCTACACAGGTGAGGGAGCACCTACACAGGTGAGGGAGCACAGGTGAGGGAGCACAGGTGAGGGAGCACCTACACAGGTGAGGGAGCACCTACACAGGTGAGGGAGCACCTACACAGGTGAGG
>NW_014629899.1:0-229 GCF_000485595.1 Priapulus caudatus | reverse complement strand
CTCTCTCTCTCTCTCTCTCTCTCTCTCTCTCTCTCTCTCTCTACTACACACACACACACACACACACACACACACACACACACACACACACACACACACACACACACACACACACACACACACTGACTCACTCTCTCTCTCTCCCGCCATCTCCTCCGCTATCTCTCTTTATCTCTCTCTTTCTATCCATCTCCTCCACTATCTCTCTATATATATATCTCTTTCTATC
>NW_014629898.1:0-229 GCF_000485595.1 Priapulus caudatus | reverse complement strand
TAGTGTGTGTGTGTGTGTGTGTGTGTGTGTGTGTGTGTGTGTGTGTGTGTGTGTGTGTGTGTGTGTGTGTGTGTGTGTGTGTGTGTGTGTGTGTGTGCGTGCGTGCGTGTGTGTGTGCGTGAACGCGTGTGTGTGCGTGTGCGTGTGTGTGCGTGAACGCGTGTGTGTGCGTGTGCGTGTGTGTGCGTGTGTGTACGTGCGTGCGTGCGTACGTGCGTGCGCGTGCGCG
>NW_014629897.1:0-229 GCF_000485595.1 Priapulus caudatus | reverse complement strand
ACTTGAGGCAGCTGGTGTGAACCTATCCATTGCACCTGAGCAAGTCAAAGCCTGTGTTGAAGAACTCGGCGTTGGTTTCATGTTTGCGCCAATGCACCATAGCGCCATGAAACACGCCATTGGACCACGCAAAGAAATGGCCGTACGCACCATCTTTAATCTGCTCGGCCCGCTCACCAACCCCGCAAATACACCTAACCAGTTATTAGGTGTTTATAGTAAAGAATGG
>NW_014629895.1:0-229 GCF_000485595.1 Priapulus caudatus | reverse complement strand
TCTCTCTCTCTCTCTCTCTCTCTCTCTCTCTCTCTCTCTCTCTCTCTCTCTCTCTCTCTCTCTCTCTCTCTCTCTCTCTCTCTCTCTCTCTCTCTCTCTCTCTCTCTCTCTCTCTCTCTCTCTCTCTCTCTCTCTCTCTCTCTCTCTCTCTCTCTCTCTCTCTCTCTCTCTCTCTCTCTCTCTCTCTCTCTCTCTCTCTCTCTAACCCTCACCTCCCCTGCTCTTCTAT
>NW_014629894.1:0-229 GCF_000485595.1 Priapulus caudatus | reverse complement strand
ATAACGTCTTGATAACGTACATGTGTGCAAGCGAGATTTGGTCAAATTTCTAGATCTTAGCGCGCGTGCGTAGCCGTGACAACGGTGCTCGCTGTAGATCAAGAGCTGCTAATTCAGTTTGCACCTCTCACATCTCGTTTCCACTAATGCATCTCAGCTAGCGTTGCGTGCGATGCGCTCTTATTGTGACATTTCTTGCACTCGACCCCTCTCGATGTCTGTCACGCAC
>NW_014629893.1:0-229 GCF_000485595.1 Priapulus caudatus | reverse complement strand
TCCCCTCCTCTCTCTCCTTCCCTCCCTCCTCTCTCTCCCCAGCCCCCCTCCTCTCTCTCCCTTCCCCTCCCTCTCTCTCCCCAGCCCCCCTCTCTCTCCCCAGCCCCCTCCTCTCTCTCCCCCAGCCCCTCCCTCTCTCTCCCTTCCCCTCCCTCTCTCCCTTCCCCTCCCTCTCTCTCCCCAGCCTCCCCCTCCCTCTCTCTCCCCAGCCCCCTTCTCCCTCTCTCTC
>NW_014629892.1:0-229 GCF_000485595.1 Priapulus caudatus | reverse complement strand
ACCATATATAGGCCTGCAGATCTATACAGACTTTCAAGACTAATCTTTACGAGGTTACACAGAAGCCTTCCAGTGATAGTCGTACGGATTGGTGGTTCAAGCATTAAACACCTCAAAAGGAAGGAAACATGAATGGAATATGCCATGACAAGGATAGTATACCGATAGGCACTATCGATACATAGTGATACGTCATAACATCAGGAGGAAATAATCAAAATTGTGTCAA
>NW_014629891.1:0-229 GCF_000485595.1 Priapulus caudatus | reverse complement strand
CACACAGGTAAGTCATGTAGGTAACCCACACACAGATAACCCACACACAGGTAAGTCATGTAGGTAACCCACACACAGGTAAGCCATGTAGGTAACCCACACACAGGTAAGTCATGTAGGTAACCCACACACAGATAACCCACACACAGGTAAGTCATGTAGGTAACCCACACACAGATAACCCACACACAGGTAAGTCAGGTAGGTAACCCACACACAGGTAACCACA
>NW_014629890.1:0-229 GCF_000485595.1 Priapulus caudatus | reverse complement strand
GGGCGTAACTGTACATGCAGGCAGGTCAGAGTACCTGTACGTGCAGGCAGGTGAGGGCGTACCTGTACATGCAGGCAGGTGAGGGCGTACCTGTACATGCAGGCAGGTCAGAGTACCTGTACGTGCGGGCAGGTGAGGGCGTACCTGTACATGCAGGCAGGTGAGGGCGTACCTGTACGTGCGGGCAGGTGAGGGCGTACCTGTACATGCAGGCAGGTGAGGGCGTACC
>NW_014629889.1:0-229 GCF_000485595.1 Priapulus caudatus | reverse complement strand
AAAGCAAGAATATGCTCCTAGAGTTTTATATTTTGGTCGACTGGTTCACTGTCTTTACATTTGGATTCCAGTTTTCTTCGAACACAGTCAGATCATCTTAATGTATTGCTTAGATAATTGGCCCGGTCACAATAATCTGGCTGTGTCAAACCACTGAACCATACGGCTAGCTCCAGGGCTGTATGTTACATTTAGACTATCCAACCCCACCCCATCCAACCATTTATGT
>NW_014629888.1:0-229 GCF_000485595.1 Priapulus caudatus | reverse complement strand
TGCATAAACATCGCCATGATGTGCTGAGAGAATATGTTGTATTTCACCTGTCTCTCTTTGATAAATGAAGACACCATTTTCACCGGCGGCAGCAATGAGCGATTTATCAGCGTTTATGCTGACATCAAATAGCTGTTTTTTGACACGCCTGAATGTGTTACTTGCCTCACCCCCCATTATGGATACGTAGGCAGAAAGCAGGTTACGACTGTTTTGGCGTGATGCGGAG
>NW_014629887.1:0-229 GCF_000485595.1 Priapulus caudatus | reverse complement strand
GACAGAGATAATCTCCTCCTCCCTCTCGAAGAGGAGAGACAGAGAGCGAGAGAGGGAGGAGGAGGAGAGACAGAGAGAGAGAGAGGAGGGAGGACTCTGTCTCTCCAGAGGAGGGGGAGGAGAGACAGAGAGAGAGAGAGAGAGGAAACGAGACAGAAAGCAAGAGAGGAGGAGACAGAGAGAGAGAGAGGGAGGAGGAGGAGAGACAGAGAGATGAGAGGGAGGAAGA
>NW_014629886.1:0-230 GCF_000485595.1 Priapulus caudatus | reverse complement strand
GCACACAGGGCGGATCCAGAGCTGAAGCTAGACAGTATTTTTTCTAAATTTTAAGGGCATATCACCCCTAAAAGGGCACACCACCCCATAGCTAGTGGTCGCCGTTAGGCGCGGAAGCACATGGCGGGGGGTCTGGGGGGCCTCCTCCAAAAAAATTTCAAAAAAAAAATATTTCAAGGGCACCTGGGCACAAAAATGAGCACCATTTGAGCACACATTTAGTCAAGCAG
>NW_014629885.1:0-230 GCF_000485595.1 Priapulus caudatus | reverse complement strand
ACCCTCCCTCCCTCTCCCTCTCGTTCTTTCTCTTGCTCTCTCTCCCCCTTCTCTCTCGGTGTATTCGCGCCGCGGGACAGCATTTATTTAACGCGTGAATCCTCCATCCGCAGCATCCATCCCCGCAGCATCCATCCCCGCAGCATCCATCCCCGCAGCATCCATCCCCGCAGCATCCATCCCCGCAGCATCCATCCCCGCAGCATCCATCCCCGCAGCATCCATCCCCG
>NW_014629884.1:0-230 GCF_000485595.1 Priapulus caudatus | reverse complement strand
TTCAGGTAAGGTAGTGAACGGTGTGTATCAAGGTAAGGTAAGTGACAGTGTGCATCAGGTAAGGTAGTGATGGTGTGTATGAGGTAAGGTAGTGACAGTGTGTATCAGGTAAGGTAGTGATGGTGTGCATGAGGTAAGCTAGTGACGGTGTGCATCAGGTAAGGTAGTGATGGTGTGTATGAGGTAAGGTAGTGACGGTGTGTATCAGGTAAAGGTAGTGACGGTGTGTA
>NW_014629883.1:0-230 GCF_000485595.1 Priapulus caudatus | reverse complement strand
TCCTATGCTAACACACGCGGACATAGCCCCTGCGCCGTGCTGGGTATGTTGTGATAGCTCTAGTACTATAGCCGCTTACATTAACTGCCGCTGGCAGCGGCAGCCAGCTGCGGCGGCGGCTGCAGCAGCTGCTGCGGCTGCAGCTGCAGCTGCAGCGGCTGCCAGCGGCAGTTAATGTAAGCGGCTATAGTACTAGAGCTATGTCCGCGAGTGACACGCTATATTAATTA
>NW_014629882.1:0-230 GCF_000485595.1 Priapulus caudatus | reverse complement strand
TTCTCTCTCTCTCTCTCTCTCTCTCTCTCTCTCTCGCTCTCTCTCTTCGCTCTCTTTTCTCTCTCCCCTCTCTCTCTTTCTCTCTCTCTCTCTTCTCTCTTTATCTCTCTCTCATTTTCTCTATCACTCTCGCACGCCAAGAATTCTACAATGTGATAAATGAAAGAATCATCGTGGTCTTTGTAGCGCAATATATGTGCGTGTGTGTGCGTGTGTGCGTTCGTGCGTGC
>NW_014629881.1:0-230 GCF_000485595.1 Priapulus caudatus | reverse complement strand
TTGCACTGTCAGTGTAGTTAGTATACATTGAGGTCTGATGGGGGGGGTGATTGTACTGTCAGTGTAGTTAGTATACATTGAGGTCTGATGGGGGTTTTTGCACTGTTAGTATGGTATACATTGAGGTCTGAAGGGGGGGTTGCACTGTCAGTGTAGTTAGTATACATTGAGGTCTGATGGGGGGGGGGTGATTGCACTGTCAGTGTAGTTAGTATACATTGAGGTCTGAT
>NW_014629879.1:0-230 GCF_000485595.1 Priapulus caudatus | reverse complement strand
GTGACGTGCGTGCGTGCGTGCGCGTGTGTGTGTGTGCGTGAGTGTGTGTGTGTGTATGTGTGTGTGTGTGCTTGCGTGTGTGCGTGCGTGTGCGTGTGTGCGTGCGCGCTCGTGCGTGTGTGTGTGCGCGTGCTGCGTGCTTGCGTGCGTGGTGTGTGTGCGTCTGAGTGTGTGCGTGGTGTGCGTGCGTGCTTGCGTGCGTGGTGTGTGTACGTCTGAGTACGTGCGTG
>NW_014629878.1:0-230 GCF_000485595.1 Priapulus caudatus | reverse complement strand
GTTGAGGTATCGCTCAGTTTGGTAATAACTTCTACCAACTGCACCATCAACTCCCTGACCTGCTGGATAAAGATATTGAATCCGTTTGACAGATCGGCAATTTCATCTTGCCCCCTTACCACCAGTGACTGAGTTAGATCGCGCTCACCCTGAAACGTACCACGTAACTTGCTGGTTACATTCTGAATCGGACAAACAACAATCCTTAGCGCCACCCAGTAGGCTAAAAC
>NW_014629877.1:0-230 GCF_000485595.1 Priapulus caudatus | reverse complement strand
GGTTCCTTGTCCTCGGGCACACGATCTCTCGTCAAGGATACACGTCAATTCATGGTATTATCCTCCCCGGAGAGAAGGTCAAGGTCAAGGAGAAGGTCAATATGCGCTACTGATACTCTAGCGTCCTCGAGCGATGCAAAAGGACAAGGACATAGGAATCGCGGATGCTTTCGTGGCGTTATAGAGAGAGAGTGGCGAAGAAGAAAGACAGAGAGAGAGAGACAGACAGG
>NW_014629876.1:0-230 GCF_000485595.1 Priapulus caudatus | reverse complement strand
AGAGAGAGTCTGAGAGAGAAAGAGAGGGGGAGGGAGAGAGGGAGAGAGAAAACGTATTGGGGAAAATAGCTGTGTATTTTGATTGAAAACTACATCGCGAGATATAGCGAGATATGGAGTTAGTAGGAGAGAATGACAAAGTAATAGATAAAATATAGAGGGGAGAGTGGGCGAAAGAAAGAGAGACCAAGATAGTGAGAGAGATAGAGAGCAAAAGAAGAGAGAGAGAG
>NW_014629875.1:0-230 GCF_000485595.1 Priapulus caudatus | reverse complement strand
TAATTGCCTAGTTCGCGTGCTCACCGCGACAGCAGCGGCATCAGCATCAGCAGCCGCCGCCGCCGCCGCCGCCGCCGCAGCAGCAGTAGCAGCAGCAGTAGCAGCAGTGGCAGCAGCAGCAACAGTAGCAGCAGTAGCAGCATCAATGGCAGTAGCAGCAATAGCAGCATCAACAGCAGCATCATTAGTAGCAAAGCAGTAGCAACAACAACAACAACAACAACAACAAC
>NW_014629874.1:0-230 GCF_000485595.1 Priapulus caudatus | reverse complement strand
ACACACACACACACACACACACACACACACACACACACACACACACAACACACACACACACACACACACACGACACACACACACACACACACACACACGCTCGCACGCACACACACACACGCACGCGCGCACGCACGCACACACTAACGCACGCACGCACGCACATACACACGCACGCACGCATACATACACACACACACACACACACACACACACTCACACACACGCGC
>NW_014629873.1:0-230 GCF_000485595.1 Priapulus caudatus | reverse complement strand
TAGGCACATCATGGGATGAGGGAACAGCACCATGATGTATCAATCATACAAGTGTAGGCACATCATGGGATGGTGAAACAACACCCTGATGTATCAGTCATACATGTGTAGGCACATCGTGGGATGGTGAAACAGCATCATGATGTATCAGTCATACAAGTGTAGGCACATCATGGGCTGGTGGGACTACACCATGTCATGATCATGTATCAGTCATACAAGTGTAGGCA
>NW_014629872.1:0-230 GCF_000485595.1 Priapulus caudatus | reverse complement strand
ATAGTGCATAGCGCATAGTGCATAGTTGCATAGCGCATAGTGCATAGTGCATAGTGCATAGTGCAAGGTGCATGATGCACCATGCACTATGCACTATGCGCTATGCATTATGCACTATGCACTATGCACTATGCACTCTGCACTCTGCACCATGTACTATGCACCATGCACAATGCACGCACTATGCACTATGCACCAATAGTGCATATTGCATAGTGCATAGTGCATAC
>NW_014629871.1:0-230 GCF_000485595.1 Priapulus caudatus | reverse complement strand
GTGTGTGTGTGTGTGTGTGTGTGTGTGTGTGTGTGTGTGTGTGTGTGTGTGTGTGTGTGTGTGTGTGCGTGCGTGCGTGTGCGTCTATGGAGAGACCGAGACTGCGAGAGAGAGAGAAATATATAGAGAGAAATGTTGATAATGCATGGGTACGCACGCCACACGCACCCGCGCCGCCCGACCACCCGCCTGCCCGCTCGCACGCATGCAGGCCGCGGCACACACGCACA
>NW_014629870.1:0-230 GCF_000485595.1 Priapulus caudatus | reverse complement strand
AGTAGTAGTAGTAGTAGTAGTAGTAGTAGTAGTAGCAGTAGTAGTTTTAGTATTTATTTATTTGTCATTGACTTGTAAATATTTTGATTTACAAGCTATAATTAGTTTGTCACAGGACATTTCTCATTTAATCAATTGAGGCGAAGCATACTAATATTAGCTCTATGTGGCAAGGAAGACGCAGCAAGCTCATACTAAATTACAGTAACATAGAAAACACATCATACGAT
>NW_014629869.1:0-230 GCF_000485595.1 Priapulus caudatus | reverse complement strand
ATATATATATATATATATATATATATATATATATATATAGATCGTGGCCTACCACAAATAATTTTCTTGGGCAACCTTCGTTGTTGACAACGATGACCTAATAATGTTGTTTCGTAAACTTTGCTTCGTGAATGATCAGCAGAAAACAAGCATCGCTGTTAACATCGCGTTAACCCACATCTGTCACGTCTCCATATATCTTAGTCATACAAGCTGATCTCTCACACCTT
>NW_014629868.1:0-230 GCF_000485595.1 Priapulus caudatus | reverse complement strand
CTCTCTCTCTCTCTCTCTCGCTCTCTCTCTCTCTCTCTCTCTCTCTCTTGCTGTCTCTGTCTTTCTCTCTCTTACTGTCTCGGTCTCTCCCATTCCCCTTCTCTCTCCCGCTGTCTCTCTCTCTTTCTCTCGCACTGTCTCTGTCTCTCTCTCTTTCTCTCTTTCTCTCTCGCTCTCTCTCTCTCTACCTCTCCCTACCTCTTTCACACTGTCTCTCGCTCTCGCTGTCT
>NW_014629867.1:0-230 GCF_000485595.1 Priapulus caudatus | reverse complement strand
TGTCCCTGTGTTGTACACGTGTGACGCACGTTTGTACCTATATTGTACACGTGTGACGCACGTATGCACCTGTGTTGTATACGTGTGACGCACGCATGTACCTGTGTTGTATACGTGTGACGCACGTATTTACTTGTGTTGTACACGTGTGACACACGTATGTACTTGTGTTGTACACGTGTGACACACGTATGTACTTGTGTTGTACACGTGTGACGCACGTAGGCCCT
>NW_014629866.1:0-230 GCF_000485595.1 Priapulus caudatus | reverse complement strand
GGTCAGCAAGCCGTCATTGAATATTTTGATCAAATAGAAAATAAAAGTAGCCCCTTAAATGAGGTCAAAGTAATTTTTCTGGGGGAGGGCGCTTCAGGAAAAACCTCACTTATTAAGCGACTGCGAGGTCAAGCCTTCAATAGTAAAGAAGAACAAACTCACGGTATCCGTATCCGCAAAACAGATTTTGAGATTGAAGGGGATAGCATTGCGGCTCATCTTTGGGATTT
>NW_014629865.1:0-230 GCF_000485595.1 Priapulus caudatus | reverse complement strand
TGTCGGAATATTAATGTATATCAGAATACCCAAGCTAATATATGTCGGAATATTAGCGTATATCAGATTACCCCTGGTAATATATATCGGAATGTTGCCGTGGGGCGCAGAAAATGTGTTACATGTAGTGGAGTGTTGCCTTAGACCACAGAATACCCCAGTAATACATATCAGAACATCTAAAGGTTGTATCGGATGAATTAGGGGTGGAATGGAGATTTATTTGTGAA
>NW_014629864.1:0-230 GCF_000485595.1 Priapulus caudatus | reverse complement strand
CAGCATCCTCATCCCGAGCATCCACAGCATCCTCATCCTGAGCATCCGCAGCATCCTCATCCCAGCATCCTCATCCCGAGCATCCGCAGCATCCTCATCCCACGCGCACGCAGCATCCTCATCCTCTACGCATGGATCTTCTACACGTGGTGTCGTGTTGTCCTTGAGCAGACTGGAGAAGCAACAGCAGCAGTAAGTAGTGAGTGCAGGGCATCATCAGGGACCAGGGA
>NW_014629863.1:0-230 GCF_000485595.1 Priapulus caudatus | reverse complement strand
CTTATCAATGATACGCATGCCTTTAGCTGTAAGGCGTAACTTTACCCAACGACCTTCACTTTCAACCCAAAACCGATGAGTATGAAGATTTGGTAAAAAACGACGTTTTGTCTTGTTATGAGCATGCGATACATTATTTCCTGCTACCGGACGCTTACCTGTTACTTGGCATACACGAGCCATGACCATTCTCCGAATCTATACTTGCTAGCGAGCTACCTGAAAATTCT
>NW_014629862.1:0-230 GCF_000485595.1 Priapulus caudatus | reverse complement strand
ACCTCATCATTACACGCTCTCCCCTTCCTCCCTGCCACCCTCCCACCTTCTCTTCCTCCTTACCACCTTCCCTTCCTATCTCTCTACCACCTCATCATCACACGCTCCCTCCCTCCTCCCTGCCGCCCTCCGTCCTTCTCTTCCTCCTCACCACCTTCCCTTCCTACCTCCCTACCACCTCATCATCACACGCTCCCCCCTCCTCCCTGTCGCCCTCCCACCCTCTCCCC
>NW_014629861.1:0-230 GCF_000485595.1 Priapulus caudatus | reverse complement strand
CGTGTGTGTGTGCGTGTGTGTGTGTGCGTGTCTCCGCGCGTGTGTGCACGCGTGTGTGTATTCGTGCGTGTATATATACGTGCGTGTGTGCGTGTGTGTATCAGTATGCGTACGTGCATGTGTGCGTGCGTGTGTGCGATGATATTGCGCACTTCGACGCACGTTGCACAACGATTGGCTATATACCCAGCAGCTGCTCAACTGATGGCGAACGTGAAAGCCTATATTCA
>NW_014629860.1:0-230 GCF_000485595.1 Priapulus caudatus | reverse complement strand
GAGAGAGAGAGAGAGAGAGAGGAGGCAAGAGCGTAGAGAGCGAGGCGAGTATAGGCAATGATCCCGGCGGGAAATTACGCTTGAGAAGATGCACGAGTTTTACTGCTTCACTCTATGCTTCGCTTATTTGCTTCTCAAACTCGCCCCTGACACTCTCCTCCCCGCGCTCTCTCCTTCCCTCTCTCATTCATTCTCTCTTTTCACAAACACACACATACACACTCTCTCTC
>NW_014629859.1:0-230 GCF_000485595.1 Priapulus caudatus | reverse complement strand
AATCACGAGCACACGCACACACGCACACTCGCAATCACGAACACACGCACACACGCACACGCGCAATCACGAACACACGCACACACGCACACTCGCGCACGCACACGCACACTCACGCACACACGCACACGCGCAAGCACACGCACACGCACACTCACGCACAAACACACACGCACAATCACGAACACACGCACACGCGCAATCACGAACACACGCACAATCACGAACAC
>NW_014629858.1:0-230 GCF_000485595.1 Priapulus caudatus | reverse complement strand
ATTTGTATGATAACATTCTATCAGTAGGCATCATTTAAGAAATAGGAGGAAGATATTGCATGTAAGGTCCCGGCTGCGTATACCAGCCAGTACACAAATCTGGCTACGTTAGTGTGTAATAGCACATGCGCAATATCTCACTAGAGGAGTTATATGTTGTGATGAATATGCATTTAAAATGGTTAGGGAGTATCTCAGCACAGATTTCCCAAATAAACTTTCATCCGTTG
>NW_014629857.1:0-230 GCF_000485595.1 Priapulus caudatus | reverse complement strand
GGGGGGAGGGAGAGAGAGGAGGGAGGGAGAGAGGCGGGGCAGAAAGAGGAGAGAGAGGAAGAAGCGGGGAGGGGACAGAGAGGGAGGAGAGAGAGAGAGCAAGAGAATGAGAGAGAAAGTGAGAGCGAGAGAGAGAGAGTGAAAGGGAGAGAGAGAAGGAGAGAGAGAAAGAGATGGAGAGAAAGCAGGAGGGAGAGGGGGAGGGAGAAAGAGGGAGACAGAGAGAGAGA
>NW_014629856.1:0-230 GCF_000485595.1 Priapulus caudatus | reverse complement strand
CACGCTGTCCTAGTGTGGTTAGCGTCAAGGTGAATGTCTGGCCCCGGCTGACGTTTATGTTGATATCATCCGCTACTGAAACCAGTGTTATGGGTACGACTCCTGTAAAGCTATCGTTGGGTTGTAAAGTCAAGCGGTAGTTACCGCTGTTGCTCGCCTCAAACTGAATATCTTCTTCATTGGGCGCACTTGTGACGACCTCAATGAGAGAAGTCTCATCAGTGACTGTC
>NW_014629855.1:0-230 GCF_000485595.1 Priapulus caudatus | reverse complement strand
TATATATATATATATATATATATATATATATATGCCACCACATGACACCATGCGCGAACGCACGCACGCGCGCACACACAGACAGACAGACACACACGCACACGTACACGCACACGCACACGCACACGCACACGCACACGCACACACACACGCGCACGCACACACGCACACGCGCGCACAAGCACACGCACACAAACACACACATACACACACACCATGCGCGAACGCAC
>NW_014629854.1:0-230 GCF_000485595.1 Priapulus caudatus | reverse complement strand
ACACACACACACACACATATACACACACACACATACACACACATACACACAGCAACAGTCAACACGCCTGCACCGCGTCTACTTAAGTCACGTGGCAGGCGGCCCGTGTCACGTGACAGGCGGCCCGTGTCACGTGACAGGCGGCCCGTGTCACGTGGCGGGCGGCCCGTGTCACGTGGCGGGCGGCCCGTGTCACGTGACAGGCGGCCCGTGTCACGTGGCGGGCGGCC
>NW_014629853.1:0-230 GCF_000485595.1 Priapulus caudatus | reverse complement strand
ACTTATATTCACATCTATCACATGCAAACGGGTTCTCTCCCGTGTGAGTGTGCATGTGTATCTTGAGATGACTGGAGGTCCTACACCTGTATTCACATATGTCGCACGTAAACGGTTTCTCTCCCGTGTGAGTGCGCATGTGTGACTTAAGCGTACTGGACCTAGAACACTTATATTCACATCTCTCACATGCAAACGGGTTCTCTCCCGTGTGAGTGCGCATGTGTTCC
>NW_014629852.1:0-230 GCF_000485595.1 Priapulus caudatus | reverse complement strand
CGCCCGCGCAAACGCACCGTATATAGCTTCTGTTATGCGCGGGCGTATAGGTACCTGTTATGTGCGTGCGTGCTCGCACGGCGTGAAAGCACGCGCATAACAGGTACCTATATACGCGCGCGAGCACGCACGCACATAACAGGTACCTATATGCCCGCGAGAACGCACGCACGCACATAACAGAAGCTGTATACGCGCACGAGCACGCACGCACATAACAGGTACCTATA
>NW_014629851.1:0-230 GCF_000485595.1 Priapulus caudatus | reverse complement strand
AGAACACACGCAATCGAGCGACGGAGGTATGGGCTCTGCGGAGAAGCCTACATATCAGGGTTGGTGGATGGGAGGAGGGGGCATCCAGTATAAAGCTCATACTTGCTCTCAACTGAAGCCGTACAGGCGGCACGGGGGCGTGCACTCTCACGGCGGAGTCAGCCGGATGGAGAGCCTGTCTCGTAGGTATCAAAGGTCTGTCTACGCACAGCTGAGCATGCGAGTCCACT
>NW_014629850.1:0-230 GCF_000485595.1 Priapulus caudatus | reverse complement strand
TACAGCCGGAGTTTGATGATGTTACAGCCGGAGCTTGATGATGTTACAGCCGGAGTTTGATGATGTTACAGCCGGAGCTTGATGATGTTACAGCCGGAGCTTGATGATGTTACAGCCGGAGCCTGGTGATGTTACAGCCGGAGCTTGATGATGTTACAGCCGGAGCTTGATGATGTTACAGCCGGAGTTTGATGATGTTACAGCCGGAGCTTGATGATGTTACAGCCGGA
>NW_014629849.1:0-230 GCF_000485595.1 Priapulus caudatus | reverse complement strand
CTGCTGCTACTGCTGCTGCTGCTACTGCTGCTGCTACTGCTACTCCTGGTGTTCCTGCTGCTGCTGATATTGCTGTTGGTGCTACTGTTGTTGTTGTTGTTGTTGTTGTTGTTGTTGCTCCTGTTGCTACTGCTACTGCTACTCCTGCTGCTGCTGCTGCTGCTACTACTACTACTACTACTGCTGCTGTTGATATTGCTGTTGCTGCTACTGTTGTTGTTGTTGCTGCT
>NW_014629848.1:0-230 GCF_000485595.1 Priapulus caudatus | reverse complement strand
CATAGGAAATATCACTCAGAGTCCAAGGGACTATTCCGAAGAATAATATTATAAAAATATAAACCTTTTCTAAAAAAATATTAAATTTTTTTATTGCTAGCTAATCTACGTTGCTGATCTGCAAATTTCGTAATTTTAGGCTCTGTTCTTCTTCGTGACATTCCATTGGACTATGAACGATATTTGTTATGGGGAGGTTGTGTCTCTGCATTCTCAAACTATCGACTGGA
>NW_014629847.1:0-230 GCF_000485595.1 Priapulus caudatus | reverse complement strand
TCTCCTCCCTCTCCTCCCCTCTCCTCCCCTCTCCTCCCCTCTCCTCCCCTCTCCTTCCCTCGCTTCCCCTTTCCTCCCCTCTCCTCCCCTCTTTGATTTGATTAAATGTATTACACATTTACTATATTTCTCAGTTTGTTATTAATCAGGACAAGGGAAAATTTTGCAGGACAAGCAAAAATATCTTGTAGCTTGTCCATCGGACAAGCAAATTTTTTTTTATATATTTT
>NW_014629846.1:0-230 GCF_000485595.1 Priapulus caudatus | reverse complement strand
GTGTGTGTGTGTGTGTGTGTGTGTGTGTGTGTGTGTGTGTGTGTGTGTGTGCGTGCGTGCGTGCGTGCGTGCGTGTGTGCATGCGTGTGACAGAAAAAGAAGGGATTGGATAGAGAAAGTGAGAGAGGTAGATGGAGAGTGAATGGGTGAGACGGGAAGAGGGAGCGAGAGGGAGAAAGAGAGAGAGAGGGAGATAAATGGACCGTGAGTGGGACATGGGAAAGGGAGAG
>NW_014629845.1:0-230 GCF_000485595.1 Priapulus caudatus | reverse complement strand
TACACGCGTGCGTGCCACGTACACGCGTGCGTGCAGGTACACGCGTGCGTGCACGTACACGCATGCGTGCGCGTACACGCATGCGTGCGCGTACACGCATGCGTGCGCATACACGCATGCGTGCGCATACACGCGTGCGTGCACGTACACGCATGCGCGCACGTACAAGCGTGCGTGACATACACGCGTGCGTGCACATACACGCGTACCCGCACAATACACACGTGCGC
>NW_014629844.1:0-230 GCF_000485595.1 Priapulus caudatus | reverse complement strand
CGCGGAGAGGGAGCGTTTTCAGTCGTCGGCGACAGTGACATGCGGCTGTCGGCTCTCTAGCAGCGACGACAGAGTTCGAGCGACGGCGAGCAGACGCGTGTAATGGTGTCGCGCGCGTTGCCATGGTTTTCGGATGGGACGTTACGCGCGATGTGGGAGGGGGGAGGAGGAGGAGGAGGAGGAGGAGGGAGGAGGGAGAGGAGGAGAGAGAGGAGGAAGAGAGAGGAGGA
>NW_014629843.1:0-230 GCF_000485595.1 Priapulus caudatus | reverse complement strand
TGCACTCCGCTGGCGACTGCATCCTGGTCTACCTGTTCGATAAAATCGAGAAAATTATGCGTTTTGTATTCATGCTGATCGAGGTCAAACAGTTTAAGTCCCGCCGCATTCAACTGATGGATTTTACCTTCGCGATCCTGGGTAAGAATGATGGCGTGTACATTATTGAGCAGCGAGGTGACAAAATTGTGTTCTTTAAGTAACTCATCCCCTTTCAACTTGAGTTTACG
>NW_014629842.1:0-230 GCF_000485595.1 Priapulus caudatus | reverse complement strand
CACACAGAAGGTGGGGGACACACAGAAGGTTGGGAACACATGAAGCTTGGCGAATAATATCAGTATCAGACAATCACCACAATCACGCAATACAGGAAGACATGGGATACTGGAACATATCACTGTTATCACAAGATACAGGAACACATCGCAAGATACGGGAATACATCAAAATATTCGGTAACAAATCACAAGATACGGGAATACATCGCAAGATACGGGAATACATC
>NW_014629841.1:0-230 GCF_000485595.1 Priapulus caudatus | reverse complement strand
TCTTCGCGTGCTCGCAACTTTGGTTACGGTTAGACCCACCCTCGTAAAAATACCTGTACACGCCCCTGCTGAGCAAATTGCCAACATTAAAAACGAACCCCCCCCAATAAAAAGCTGGCTACGGGCCTGATATATATATATAGGCCTATATATAGCTCAGTCGCTATATAAGCACATAGTGTATATGTATCTCTATATATATATATGTATATATATATGTCTTTTTATAT
>NW_014629840.1:0-230 GCF_000485595.1 Priapulus caudatus | reverse complement strand
GCCTGGCTAGCGTGATCACTGCCTGGCTAGCGTGACCACTGCCTGGCTAGCGTGAACACTACCTGGCTAACGTGACCACTGCCTGGCTAGCGTGAACACTGCCTGACTAGCGTGACCACTGCCTGGCTAGCGTGAACACTGCCTGGCTAGCGTGACCACTGCCTGGCTAACGTGACCACTGCCTGGCTAGCGTGACCACTGCCTGGCTAGCGTGACACTGCCTGGCTAGC
>NW_014629839.1:0-230 GCF_000485595.1 Priapulus caudatus | reverse complement strand
CCTCAGAGAAGCGACTGAACAACTTAAAGCCTCGTCTGAAACGTTCAGGCTTATCCAATTTGCACGCACAACGAATCTCTAATGAAAATGACCTGAAAGTAAAACGCTTGGCAGGAAAAATTGACCGCGTTTTGGTTGACGCGCCATGTAGTGGTTTAGGAACACTACGACGTAACCCCGATTTAAAATGGCGGCAATCGCCTGAAAGTGTTCAAGAGCTAAAACAAAAG
>NW_014629838.1:0-230 GCF_000485595.1 Priapulus caudatus | reverse complement strand
CTCAAAACAACATTTGCGCAGCCGAACGAACGAACGAACGAACGAACGAACGAACGAACGACGACAGCGACGACGACCACGACGACGACGATGACAGCGACGCTAAAAAACCTTCCCGCCGATTTCACGGCGTCGCGCGTCGCAGCTCCGCCGACCGTCTCGTCGGCTCGTGAAGAGCGACCGTCGTCGGCTCATGAAGAGCGACCGTCGTCGGCTCGTGAAGAGCGACC
>NW_014629837.1:0-230 GCF_000485595.1 Priapulus caudatus | reverse complement strand
CATACTCATCATTGTTTCAAAACTCGATGCTGAGTTCGTCGACAAATGCAGCATGTAAACAGCAAAAGGAATAGCGAGGAATAACAGCACGCCTGAGATTCGTTGAGCGAATGAGACAACGCCCATGACAGGCAAACGAATTTTCAACAAATTCAGATAGACGGGTCTTCGAGTGTTCAATTTTTACCGCTCAACTTTGCTTTCACCATTATCAGTATGACGGAAACCAT
>NW_014629836.1:0-230 GCF_000485595.1 Priapulus caudatus | reverse complement strand
GTATGTGTATGTGTATGTGTATGTGTGTATGTGTAGTATACGTGTATGTGTAGTGTGCGTGTATGTGTAGTGTGCGTGTATGTGTAGTGTACGTGTATGTGTAGTGTACGTGTATGTGTGGTATACGTGTATGTGTATGTGTGTAGTATGCGTGTATGTGTAGTATGCGTGTATGTGTAGTGTACGTGTATGTGTAGTATACGTGTATGTGTAGTGTACGTGCATGTGTA
>NW_014629835.1:0-230 GCF_000485595.1 Priapulus caudatus | reverse complement strand
CTATGCGCCTATGCACTAGTGCATAGTGCATACAGTGTATGCACCATGCACATGCACTATACACTATCCACTATGCAGTATGCACTATTCACCATGCACTCTGCACTATGCACTATGCACTATGCACGATGCACTATGCACTATGCACCATTCACTACGCAGTATGCACTATGCACCATGCACTATGCACTATGCACTATGCACTATGCACTATGCGCTATTCACTATGC
>NW_014629834.1:0-230 GCF_000485595.1 Priapulus caudatus | reverse complement strand
GTGTGTGTGCGTGCGTGCGTGCGTGCGTGTGTGTGTGCGTGCGCGTGTGCGTGCATGTGTGTGTTCGCGGCATGCGTGCGTACACGAGTGTGTGTGAGTGTGTGAGTGTGTGCGCGCGCGCGCGCGTGTGTGTGTGTGTGGTGTGTGTGTGTGCGTGCGCGTGTGCGTGCGTGTGTGTGTTTGTAGCATGCGGGCGTACATGAGTGAGTGTGTGTGTGTGTGTGTGTGCG
>NW_014629833.1:0-230 GCF_000485595.1 Priapulus caudatus | reverse complement strand
TTTTTCTCGGAAATACCAACATTGACTCGTTGTGACTCATGGGTACAACAAAGTCAACCGAAAATCCGAGCTCATGTTGCAGCCTTTCCTTGAACTTATTACTTCTGTAAATGCCAGGGTCAATGTCTATCTCATTCAAGAGTTCCGAGTACCGCTCCCATATCGAGGTGAGGGAATAAATTCCACCTCGTGCGAGTCCTTTCTTAAGGTCATCGGTCATCTTCTGAAAG
>NW_014629832.1:0-230 GCF_000485595.1 Priapulus caudatus | reverse complement strand
AGTTGATTGGGAATATGCTCATCGGTGATGATGTTCAACGTGATGTTTTTACTCTTGGCTTCAGACGCGAAGTTACGTTCTACCTGTTGCAGTAACTTATTCAGGTTAAAATCACAGGATTCAAACTTTAAGATGCCTGCTTCTGCTTTAGAGAAATCAAGAATATCATCGATAATATGACATAAAGCTTGAGAAGAAGTATAGATTTGCTGTAAGTGTTCTTTTTGCTG
>NW_014629831.1:0-230 GCF_000485595.1 Priapulus caudatus | reverse complement strand
TCGTCTCTACTCTCTCTCTCTCTCTCTACTCTCTCTCTCTCTCTCTCTCTCTCTCTTTCTCTCTCTCCCTTGCGCGCTCTCTCTCTCTATATTGCACGCGCTCCAACTTTCTCCTTCTCGCGTTTTTCGTCTGTCTTTTCGTCTGTGCCTCTTTGTTCTCTATTGTGGGAGCCAGCAGAAGGGGTAGGAGTAGAAGGAGAAGAAGGAGGAGGAGGGAAAGGAAATGTAGC